>NC_140441.1:47225671-47448171 GCF_963576455.1 Neolamprologus multifasciatus
GCCTTTGCAACGACACAATAATAACGAGGTAGGTAAACCATCCACATTCATTTCACAAGGATACCGTTTCAGTTTAGTTTGCAGCTTCCTCACCTTCTTTGGCACAGAGTCCATGACCAGCTCACCGTACATGTTCATCACCTGAATAACACAAAAACAATGTAAGAATTAAAGTGCAAAGAGAAATGTTCTCAGGCAGCAACACTTTTGATACAATTCTCTTTACTTTTAAGGCCCGAGTGTGAAAACAAGCAGCTGTTTTCATAAATACAGTCTGATTTTAAAGCCTCGCTGAGGGCCTAAACTTTGCACACGCACCTGCTCTGGTGAAAACGTACATATTTTATGGGTCTGGCATGTGGACAGTACAAAATGGCTCTACATACATGGTTCCACCTGTGTGGGTGAAATTTGGTACACGTGTGCAACTTTCCAAGATGAATCAGTTCAGAGAACCTTTGAGACAAACGCAACAGGAAGTCTGCCGTTTGTCATTTCCAGATATTACACTTTGTGGTTGACAAGGAATGTCGAAAATTTGGTTTGGAAAGTCTTCAGTAGTTTGTTTTACAGTTTGCCTCAAAGTTACGACAGGAAGCACAAACCTGCATGTTTGACGTGATCGTTGAGTTTGATTTAAGTCTGATTACAGGAAATGGCTCAACTGCAACACTCCCACCTCCAGCAAACTGAAATTTTCAATTCTGTTCAGTTTAACTTCTATAGCCCCAAATCACAACAGCAGTCGCTTCATGGCACTTTATTCTGGAAGGTAAAGACTACAATAGACCAAAGAGTGAGTGTCCCGTCGTCACTGCTCGCAGCTTTAATTTGTTTTGCTTTTCTTGATGATGAAACATTGGATGTTGTAACATCTGGACTTTGGAGAACGAGAACATATACTGACGTACCTAACACAGCCGATGCCATGAACCTGCATCATTTACAGCACGTACAAGTTACAAAGTATTAACAGCAGTATCTCTAAAATGTGCCACAGCAGGAACAACACAGGTGTACTGAATCACATTTAAATGACTCCCTTTGGACTTAGGTGCACTAATGCCTAAGGTTAAGTCAAAATTCCTCCCAAAAAGCCTAAAGTGTACAGTTAGAGTGTACTAGCATACCTGGTCATTGAGCCAGTTCTGTCCATACAGAGTGCCCAGGTCGTCCATGGTCAGAACATGCCGTTTGTAGTTGACTCTGAAGGTTTTAGCTACAACAGATCCTGATGAGCGCTGGAAGGACTGTATTAGATGTTGGACCACTGCTTTTCTAAGGAAGAACGAATCAAAACAGTTAGCTCCATGTATTCAGACATCGCTAATGAAAGCTTTCCATTACACAGCCCAAACCAAAGGATTGCTACGGCAAGTGAAAGAGGACACCTTTGCTGCAAAAAGAAAACAACTGCAGTTACATAGTGATTCTATGAACATTAAGTTGTGAGTTGTGAAAACAAAGCTTAATGTCTCATTCACCCAAACATTCATGCAAGCATGTTTCTGTACATCTAAGAGCTTTTATCCATCTCCACACGCCGCTCAAGATTCAGCAGCTTCCCCAAGGATACTGAAGCACGCAGCCTGAGAAAGCTAATGGATAAAGAAAACACAGATTTTCCGATGAGTGAAGGCCCAACTTCACAGCCACACTAACCCTGGTTCTCTGAAAACCAAGTGAGCTATGGAGTATGCCATCCTGGTGTGACCAATCACGGGAGCTCCCCTTCCACCACATCAAGAAGATGGTTCAAGAACACAGGGTCCCCAGACCCCCTCTATAGGAGCCCCTGGCTCCACACCAGGCATTCACAAAGTGTTTCTTTGATGTGACCATGAAGTCCAGCAGCATGGTGCGATACCGGCTTTGGTTTTCAGAGAACTGGGGTTGCCCGTGTAACCAAACAGTGTGTATCTCACTACAGGAGACTGCATGCTCCAGAGACTACAACACCTCGACCGAGGACACGGCAGAGCTCAGTACGGAGCTAACAGCCCATGCTAAGCACCAAGTGTCCAGTGAGTGACAGTCACATCAAAGCCAAAAACAAAACCCTAACACATGTGTGGGGATGCAACACCCTTAAAAAGAGAGCCCCTAAAGGGTCCACCTTCCTCTGGTGGACTTAGCAGGTCCACAGCAGAACTACCTCACTGTGGTTGGAGGGAAAGCTTCCACAGGAAGTATGGCTACATTTTTATGTAGCCATACTTCCAGTCATCCCCACACACTCCACAGGCTCAAAACTCAGCTCTGAAACTCTGACACTGCGGCTAAATCCCACGAGGGAACAACCTGTTTAACAGCAGACTCATTCAAACTCAGCGTTTCTCATGACTGGGCAGACAGCTAACCTCTGTGGATTCAGATGACAACTCTGTGATACCCACTCACGGTCCGTGGCAGTGGCCACTGATGAGTGTAAAGCAGACAGCTGACAGACAAATCCAAAGATGGTCACTGCTCCATCGGGCCTGTGCCGATGATCCGAGACCAGGGCGGAGAAACGCAAACATTAGGCACGCCCTCGTTTGTTAAAAAGGTAAGAACAGAGGATGCTTACACGTGAAGTGAACAGATGCCTGACCAAACCTGAGCCACATACGGTACAATGGATTCAAAAACACAGGGACTGTGTGTTCATAGGGAACGACAGGATGTGCTTGTGTCAGCCGGCCTGTGTAATGTCACGCTGCGAGTGCCTCCCTTACAGTTTATATAAGGTAACGGATGTGAGGAGCACCACAGACGCTCTGGGAGCATCTGACATTTACATAAATGTGTAAAGTTACAGATAGCAGCTCACTGCCCACACTGTCCAGTTTTTGTTTTCACAATGTAATAACAGTTAATCCTGAAACCAGGAAATCCCATATTCAGGGAAAACATGATGGTAGAGATTCCTCAGAATCGTTCTGAATCTCAGGAATCACTGCACTGTCAGAGCAGGAGAGTAGTGCTGCAGATTACAGCGTAGATATGGACACCAGCTTAACTTTTACTGCACAAAAGGATGAGAGAAGGACGGTAACGACACAGAACACTGTTAACACAACAGTATCACTACGTCTCACCTGTGTGGGTGTGAGAAGTTTTCATTGAAGATGTCCTGAAGTTTCTCCGCAACATCATCCACGTGGATGGGGATCAAACTGCCGTACTGCCGTAGCGACTCTTCCAGGATACCTCGAGACAGATGACAACCACACGAATGAGGGCTGTGCCACACACAGGTATAATACAGGTGACATCATACGACATGTCCAGCTGAAACACGTGCATTTACATTTGCGAGCACCAACAATGAGCAAACCCGAGCAGTGAGTTTCATACTGGCGCTTTTTAAATGGGATGATGTTCAACAACAGAGGACGCCCAGCACAAACTGAAACACAGCAGGGTTACAAACCTGTAAGACTGTACAAGCTCTGGCTCACGTTCTGCTAACGTTCACATGCTCCGCCTCCATCAAACATGATGTTAACCATAGAAACTGTCTTCCTGCTACCCTCTGAATAAATAACAGTGTGCAGCTGCAGCACTGTGGAAACGCCACATTATTCATGTTCAGTGCAGTCGAGCTATAGTCTATATTCAACTCCTATTCTTTGTGTCAATACTTCACTTTAACTCTCAGCTGTCACCATGTAAATGCCAGCGTTTCACCCACATTTCAAACTCAAAACAGAAAAATATCTGGGAGCAGCGAGTGACAACGTTAAGCCCCACAGCTCCCAGTTTTTAAACAAAAAGCACCAGTGAAGATGATGCTGCCATAGTTTAATCTTCCACAAAAGCACAGCAACTCGTTAGTTTTGTACTTCATTTAGATTTCATATAAACCACATTCATGGAAACGATACCGCTAAACTGAAAACAGTTTATTTGAGAACATGAACACAAAGGTTTCATTTGTTTTTGTTTTTTGACAGATGTCAAACTTTAAATGAAAAACATTTGTAACATGAAACCAATGAGCAGTTCATGTTGAGACGTTTTTCCTCTTATCACGGCTCATTAATGACATCCAAATATTTCTTGGCCAATGATGGAAATCAGTGGAATACTTGATTACTAGGATACTCTAACCCACCTGCCACAGAGGCAACAACAGGGAACGAGTGGGTACAAAGACACAGCTCTGCTTTACACGGGTCCAGAAAGACTTTACAGAACCAGGTTGGACCGACACAGCACAGCCTGCACTGCTGAAGAGGGGTGCAACGATACTCGTATCAATATTGAACCGTTCGGTACAGTGCTTTCGGTTCGGTACGCATATGTATCGAACAATACAAATTTTTTTATTTATTTTATCAACTTTCCTTCTGACGGTGCTGTCTGTGTTGAGCGCTCAGTGGATCTGCGCTCGACAGTGCAGTCTGGGCGGAGTAGTCGAACACAGATTCACTGAGCGCAGGGCAAGCTAGCTAGACAGAAGTTAAGCTCTCGTTGCAACATGGCAAATTGAACCTCCCCCACCCTCATTCAGATCTGGCGTTTGGAACTATTTTGGTTTTCATGTGACGTATGACCCTGAAGGTAAGCGCGTCATGGACAAAAGTAAAACAGTATGTTGGATGTGCCACGCAATGCTCAATTACATGGGTGGGAACTAGTGTGTTAGCGCAGTTAGCTCGTTAACGTGTTGACCGTCCAGCCCCACGCACGGGGCAATCCGCGGTAGCTCGTTAACAGAGATTTGCCGTGTTGTGGCGTTAACGTCATTTCAGATTAACGCTGACAGCACTAGTGGGAACACAACGAATATGACTGCACATTTACTCCGACATCATCCTAGTGCAAAGACAAGTGGAAGCAGACAAAAACAACAAGCAGGCATGCTACAAACTTTACCCGAGTCATTTAGACAGCCGTTAGCACATGATTCTCCTTATGGGGACCTGATATGTTTGATATGCTGCTGAGAATATAGCCCAGAAGAAGCGTATAGTAGAGCTTTTATTTTGGAAAGAGACATTTCTCTGTAATAAACTCTCTTTTCCAAAGATGAGTGATTCCTCGATCAGATAGATTTATTTATTTTTATTGCTTTGTTGTTTCAGCAACTTTAAAATTCAGAAACTGTACTTTTGAGTTAAAATATATATTTATAATTTTAATAAATGACAAATTAAAAAGGCAAGAACATTTTTTTGTATCGAAAAAATATCGAACCGTGACACCAAAGTATCGAACCGAACCGTGAGTTTTGTGTATCGTTGCACCCCCACTGCTGACAGTTACACACGAGACATACAAGGACACAGACACAGTATGAACTGTTACTGATGCATCACACATGTTTGAGCATGTGTTGCAGTGCACTCTCTAACATGAACACTGTAGGACCTCACATTGATGCTGACATGAGAAGCAGCGCACATTGAAACACAACAGGGACAGACATGAACCGGGACGTCACCCAGTCACAATGAAGGGACGCACTGCAGGAAACACGTGTCAGTCTAAAAACAGTTTAGAGACTCGCAGCTAAAGACAAACTCTAGACCCATCAAAGACAGTGGACACCTCAGAGCCTGAACGTAAAGTCCGGATCGCTGCAGTCAAAGCAGCTGTCACGCGAGCTTTACAGCTGAGGATAACAGGACATTATGGAGGAGCAACAAGTGTGTGTGGACTGATTGGTGCCTCTATATATATATATATATATATGTAGATAAAAGCAATGACAGCTGGATGAATCTCGAGTTATGGGGTCCCGGCTGCCGTGTAGACGGGACAGCACAAAGTGTCCCCCCGACTCAGACATGCATGTGACGTAAGGAACATGAAAACTCTGTTATGTGGAAACTTCCTCACTATCAGTACGACACATTCAGCATCTGCAGCTCAAAGACTGTTCAGTAAGGATACGTGTTTAACTCCAAGACTGATTAAAGTCTTTGGGTATTAAGACAGAGCAGACGTCATGTTTGATGCGAGCTGGCAATCGCCGCTGCTGCCCGTCAGCCTCCTGCTAGACACACCGATATTTTTCATTTTCAAAGCCTACGTCGCCTCATTCACAAGCTCTCACATTCAGAAAACCTGACCTCTTCAGCTCGCTGATATTCAAACTCATCCAAGACTCGATGCCCATACTGTATCAGTTTGAAGCGCCTACGTCGCCTCGTTCTCACATTCACGACCTTGAGCATCCGTGCTGCCCACGCTGGTACTGCACAAACATTTAAGGCAAGGCTAGAAGTATTTGTGATACATACCATTCACACAACTTGTGTGTTCTTCAGTAAGAGCCAGCTCTGCCGGCCTGACCTCTGCCTCCAGGGTCACTCTGTCCTCCTGCTTTCCTGAGGAGGAGCCGTTTATTTGCTGATCTGCCAAAGGAAAGAAATCAGATTTGTTATGGAATCTGCAGACTCAGGCGTTTTTATCAAACAGTTTTTAAGTCAATTTGGGTCAAAGGTAACTTAACTGCAACTTTTAACAGTAACAGGGAGGCTAAACTAAACTTTACTAAGCATGACGCTGCAGTGTATCACAGCTGGTGTCACTGCAGCTTATGGAAATTTATTATTATTCCCACTTATTCAAATGCCTCGTGGGAATTTTTTCACAAAAGCAGTAAAACTGGCGACTGAAGCAAACTGAAAACATCTGTTACTTTTGTTATGGTGCTCTGATTGTTGCCACTGACAAAAAACATCAAATAAATGCCTGCTATTCCCATTACTTAGCATTCCCACACATGTATAAGTACCTATGTCAGACTCTGTGTGCCCGTCATCACTGCCGTCGTACTCCTCGTGCCTGTACGGGGGCCCCTCATACCGTTTCAGTCTCCTCTGTTCTCTTTGAGTGTTCCTTTGCCCTTTGTGGCTCCACCTGTGTCTTACGGAGCACATCCACCGGGCCCGCTGGCGCCAGCTCTTCCAGTGCTGAGAGAGCCGAAATCCAAGACCTCCACGGCACCGCAAACGCTGCAAGCGCCCGAGTCTTCTCAGAGCCCTGTACTTGCTTAGGTGGGACCTAAACAAGTCTCCCGCTTCACCCTGGCTTAGTGCGTGAGCTACGGGGGCCTCGCCGATCTCTTCAGCCTTCTGTTCTGCTCTCTGATGATCGTGCTGCTGTGAATGAAGGTGCTCGGAAGACTGGGAAGAAAAATCTGAGATTCCCCACTCCTCCACCTCCTGGTCTCCATCCTCTTCAACATCTTCATCCTCATTGTTTTCCAAACTCTTGCTGTCAAACTTACCCATGTCTTCACCATCAAAGTTGTTAACTTCATCGTCACCTACAGCTTCAGTCCCACCTATGCCATCTTCCTCATCCACTACATATTCACCCGTCCACACCTTTTCTTTATGTTCCAGTCTCAGGTGCATGGGGGTGGACACACTGTGATCTGACACTGGGACTATGAGGCGGTCCGCTGGAATCCCACCTATGAAACAAGCAGCAGTGATTATCGTCCAATCAGGCATCACGACAGCCCAAAAGTACTGCTGCAGCTCATTACAACGGGTAACAATGTATCTATGAGCTCTTCCTACATAATATAAACAAGGCACACAGTTGTGTCTTTTGCCCCTGAAGGTACTTATCTGTATCACATTTGTGGTGAGCATGGACCTCTGACACATTAAAAAAAGCATTGTATCGTCTTCATTTCACTAAAAATAACATCTAACCCACAGTGCTGTCCAAAGGTCTTGAGTCACCCATATTACTTTGAATATTTGAACACAGCCTTAAGTAACAGCTCAAGCTGCTTCTTCAGTTTTCCTTGGGACGTCATTCATTTTTTATTTTTGGAGGTTTGGTTTTTGGCCTCATTTCACTCGGTGATGTTGGGGATCTTGTCAAAATCGAAATCTGGAAAAGTACGCCCAAATTTGGGTCGACCCTGCAAAACCACGAGGAAACGTTCTGCCTGGGAAAACATTCGATCGTTCGTCTTTGTGTTTAGTATCGGTTAATCCGACATCCTTTTTATCCTGGCAAAGAGAGACTAGCAGAGTCTGATTAGTGTTTGTTGTATGATCACCAACAAGAGCTTAAAGACACTATAGAAAAGCAGCAGTTATAATAAGATGAGAGCATGTGTGCATACATTCAGTCCGTGTTTATTAAGGTCAGCTATCGATGTGTGCTGTGATCGCTCCGTCCTCGATATGGAACGATTCAATGAAATGAATGAAATATCCTGGTGGGAAACCTAAGCTGCATGCTGGTTTCACACACCACCCACATCCACGTTTTAGATACTAAGTAGATCAGGGGTGGGGAACTCGAGGCCTCAGGTGTCCTGCAGGTTTTAGATCTCACCCTGGGTCAACACACCTGAATCAAACGAGTTCATTCACAGGCTTCTGGAGAACTTCAAGACATGTTGAGGAGGTCATTTAAATCATCTGACACATCTAAACCTGCAGGACACCGGCCCTCGAGTTCCCCACCGCTGATGTAGACTTTGAAATCAAAGACTTCCTGCTCACTGCTGGACTTCACTGGTTACTTGATCGATTTTTTTTAAAATGGCATAAAAAGCAAGTTCTTAAAACATACATGAGACAATAAAGAAAAAGGAAAACAAATTTAGGCAAGTTTTATAAACCTACGCCACACTGTTGTTGAATATTCACTCATTTATCACCGACATTTAACTTCAGGTGCACGGAGAGGATGAGAAAGTCACAGTGCCGGGACTCCAGCAACACGTCATCAGGGTGATGATGACCCTGATGAAGGCCACAAGCCAAAACGCGTTGGTCAGTCAGTAAAGTTGTTCCTCTTTACTTTTAAGTGTTGTGACGTTTTATTTCAAAAATGAAAGCGACCTCGTGTCCATCAAACTCTTAGGGTTTCCACTGATGCTTGACCCAGTGGTCTGAACGTCCACCCTACTGGGGGGTTAATATTTGACACACAAACAGTGAGTGCTAACCTCCTCCTGTGTCGTTCTGCCCCACAGCGGTCAGACCCAGGTCTCTCTGCCAGCGGTTCTGGGCTAGGCTACCACCACTGTCTCGCATTATCCAAGAAAAACCCACAACCTGCGCCAGCTCGTCACCTACAAACAAACACAGTCTGCGACGGTGGGAGAGAATACAGTCAGTTCACAAAGTCCACAGTGGACATCAGAATAACACAGTAGCTGCTTCTGTCTGTTTGGATTTTTAAGTGACAAAAAGAAAACTTTATGAATCACTTTGCGTCATAGAGATGTAGTGCTATATACCAAAATGTAAAGATGAAAGTACACATTTCCATGCAGATTATTCTAGTTTGTAAATTACAATGATATGCAGTCGAGTGTTTTCACAGCATTTATACATGAGTTGATCTGATTCAGCATAGATCCAGCACTGACCGTGCTGAGACAGCGCTCCATAGGCAGTACAGGACACTCAGGACCCTGGGATAGCCTGTCACAGTCTCAAAGCATAACCTCCATTATATTGTATTTTTTAGGGGAGTCTAACACTTTAGGTCTACTGTGGACCCGCCATGTCTTACAATAAAAAAAGAACTGGGTGGTTACAAAACATATTTTTCATAAGCAGCCTATAAAAGACAACTTCACACGAATGAAAGCCTGTAGTTCAATACAAAGTAGAAGTATTAGTAAATTTCATTAATTTGACATGGCAGCACTTTTCTAATCTTACTGAACACTTGTAATGTAAACAAGCCGTTACATAGTCTTGACTTGTTGTTACAAAATACCGAAGCTAATTTTGGCACAATTATTACAAAACAACTGCTAGGAATATAAAGGCAGTAATAATGACCTAAAAAAAACCCACGCCGTAATTTTACAACTAACGCGTGGGACCGTTTCAGTGGGCAGCCACAGGCTTCGCTACCCTCTCCACAGACACAGAAAACACGTCCCGGTGCCTTCACGCTGCTTCACTTATCCTGCTCACTGATGTTAGTCCTGCAGTTTGTCTTGCTAGCTTCACTCCGACCACTGTGTGATGACAGCGGCATCGACAAAAAGCGACAGGAACTACACGTAGCTATGAACTTAACTGTTTACGTGCAGGATTACAAAAATAAATTACTAAATAAATCCTGTTCTCAATAAAACTCTTCCATTATGAACACTTCTGCAGGAAATAGTCTACACCAATGCTATCTCGTGAATGCTAATAGCTAGCTTACCGTTGCCGTGGTTTCAAAAAATTAGACTGAATAAAGCTCACACCAACTGCAAACTCCTTTTTATTATAATATAACATGACTATTGACAACCAAAGCATCAACACGAACATAAGCAATAAGCTGAAGTTATTCAAATGTGCAGAGTTTTTTAATTATCTGTTGAGTGTGCGGGCTAACCTTTGAGCTATAACCATGTTGTCCTCAGCTAGCTAAGCGAACTGTAGGCAGATACCATGCTAGCAGAAAAATAAACCGCCCAGTGTGTGTTTGTTTCCTAGCTAAATGTTGCCGCTGCATGCTTACCCTTGATCTGTAGAGGTGTAAAAATGTCTACCCGCGTTCCTCTAACAGAATGTGAGCGTATTCTGTATGCAGAACACTGAACCAAAACAAACGCTAATTGATGTTGAATCTCATTCAATGAAGTCAAGTGTGGGGTAGCTGTTTCCACCCTCTCCCTCCGCTTCCTCTCTTCTTCTTGTGTTTGAAGACGATTGGCCATTAGCTGTTAGGCACTATACCGCCCCCACGTGGTATGGGTGTGGTATAGCGGTTGGAAAGACTCAAACTCGGACTTCAACGTTTACCGGTTTCCTGCTTGTTTTGCCACTTTTGGCCCACTTTTGGGGATGAACCATTATTATGTCTACACATTACAGACAGCCTTTGTAATAGCAAAAAAAAGTCAGGCTGTATAATTTATCTTTAGAATCTTTATTAGCAGCTTACTGCAAAAATACATACTTTTGCTTCCTTTTCTTTAGTAAAATTATTCTTTTTAAATAAATTTGATAACATAGTTTGACAGGCTTAACAGCATTTCTGCACAAACAAGGTGATTCCCAAAGAGTTATTAGCTGAAAACTATGATTTCACGTGGTCTGCAAAGGTGGCTTGGAAACGAAAGTCGTGTCCTGCAGTCAGCGTGGGAAATCCACCCTGCGCCTAAGTTGATCCGTATACTCATCATAAATGGTGTCAGTGGAAGGGTGGCTGCTAGCAAGCTATTCCTAAGGAACGGAAATGGAAGGAGAAAAGGCGAGCCATGAAGAAGAATTGGGCTGAAAATCACTGGCAACAGACTTAAGGACAACAATATCTCGAGAGAGAGTGAATCAAAGGCAACACATAAAGAAGAGCTCTGAAATGTCCTTCAACAGGACTGGATGGCTGAAAGAGCTGACAGGAAACTTGCCAAAGAACTAATGCTAAATAAAAGTCGTCACACCAAATAGTCACTCGCAAGCTCATTAGAAGTGTACAGACTTGTTTTTTCCATATGTACTGTCCATTTATGTTTGCACATTGCAATAAATCACTTTATTCGCTTTTTTTTTTTGCAAAATAAAGAAATAAGGGATGGCACAAGACTTTTGTCCTACAGCTGCAGTGCAAACAGAACCATTAGAAATTATTCAGGTGATTCTTGTTGGTCGGCTCCAGACCATCATGGAGTCCAGACCATCATGGAACTAAAGGAAACCAGATTCACACGCAACAGGTTCTGTCCATGTCTACGGTTAGAAGATGGACCGTGTCGAGTGACCCACATTCATTCAAACTGAACTCTGAGGCGAAAGCAGTGACATTAAGTTATTGTTTACTGTGCTGTCAGGACTGAACATTGAGCTGCAGAGAACAGCAACTCACTGATAACGTTCAGCTGAACTCACCACCCCAGCCTGCTTGGCAGTGAGAGCAGCTTGCTGGTTCCTGTTGAACTGACGACTTGCATCCTTCGCAGTTTATATTTCAAGTCGTAGAAACCATTTCCCATCGCTCACATCAACAAATCGTAGCTTTGATATATTTTTTATTGTTCATTAACCACTTCTGTTTGTTTTGAACTCACTGCAGTACGACTACAGGTACACAAAATAACATCAGACTCTCTAAAATGATACGGATACAGCGAGCGCTTGAGTGATTTACAGATTTATTTGAACCGTTACCTTTTTTATGATATTTGAAAGCTGTTCTTAATACAAACTGTAAAGTTGATCAAATAGGAAGCATATAAAAATAAAACACTGGCCCTGAGATACTGCTGGCGTGGCACCGGGGTGCCGAGACTGCTTTGAGCTAGCAGCCACAAAGGCTTCATGTTTTTGGGGCTCGCTGGTCTGCCAGATCGGACAACGTCTGGACAGTCTGGGCCAAGCGACTCAGGCCTTCGTCCTCCATGATGAGTTGAGGTGAACACAAAGAATCCTGGAAGGTGACGGAAAGAGCAGGAAGTAGATCCAAGTAAGAAACATACACTTCAACACATTCATCAGTAAGCAGTCACTCATTAATATAAAAGTAACAGGGTATGTCCATCTTTATAACTTTGATAATGCTGCATATTTCTAAGTGTGGTTTGATCAGATTTTAAAAACTTTGCTGATGAGACAAAACTGAGGTGATTGACAATCCCGTCACTTAATGAGAGGATGCAGCTACATCACAGTGCAAATGTTTCCCTGAATATCAGAGCATGACTTTTACTGACGTATTCATTCTTTACTGAAGGTGATGCATTTTGAGACTGTGTGTACTTACCTGTGTGAGCACGAGCTGCCTCAGGACTAATGCAGGTGTTTAAATGGGTTTGAAATACAGATGTCACCGTATTATAGAAACTGAAAGGTTTTTGTTTTTCTAACAGAAAAAACTGAACCGAGAGGTTTCAGACTCATTAGCAGTTTTCATATTAGTTTGATGGTTTGTCACAACTCGCACATGACTGGTCGAAAATGAAGACAGATGAGGCAATTTCAGGAGGCGAGGTGGACGCATGGAAGCTTCACAAAATGAGACACTGAAGCTGCAGGAAGACACAACAGCAGCAAAGCAAACAGAGCAGAGAAGCACCAAAAAGTTCTTTTGAAATCATTTAATTACAACAGATAAAGAGTCAAAAATCATCCTCGTTAGTAAAAGGTGTAGAAATATACAATACAAATGTATTTGGACTAACATTAGAGAATATGTCTGCATCATTGTGTATTTTATCAGTTAGCGTTCGTCCAGTTTGACCTACAAAAATATACATCTGAGCTGAAACAACAGCAGAGTGTTCATAAAACTGTCGGATATAAGAAGCAGTTATTTTGGTTTTACAATGGACAAAAATCTAAATCGGTATAAAACAGCGTCCTCACACCAGAGCCAATCAATCCCACTGCACTCACACTGAGGGGGCGGAGCAGAGCCAACATCGTCACCGTGAACGGAGCTCAGCTTCTACAACTAGCACTTGCACCTACTTCATATATCACGTCTAAACTGAAATAAAGCAACGCTTGTGTCCTTTATTCTGCTCGGTCATTGGTCTGAAACCGCTAAAAAAATAGAAATTTAAACACCATAAAACAATAAATACAATAAAATTTCCTTCAGAAGAACCTGTTGAAACAGGAACTCCAGAAAGTGAGAATTGTTAAATAAACTTTAAACAGAAAGTAAGGAAACGCTGTTTGTTTGTTGTAACGAGGCGTCTGTTCTCACACAGCTCGTCCTTCACCACGAAAACCTGCCACAGCTTCTCTGTCAGCACCAAGCAGCCGATTCTGACACTCTTACGCTGACCAGGTGGTGCTGACAGTCAGGTGCTGACTGGAGCCTGAACGGGTCAAAGTGTGGAGGTGACATAACGTGACACCTTTGGTGGGAGATGCACCCAGAGGTGCTCTGTTCAGAGTTTGGGGACGGTGAGGTTGGAGTAGCCTGGCCACAGTGCCGACCTCAGTCCCATTGAACACTCCTAGGATCAGCCTGTTTGTCCCAGACTAACCAGCACAATCACACCGGTGCCAGGCTGTGTACCTGCGTACGGTTCTTCCAGAGGCCGATAAGCAGAATAAGCTGTTTGGCATCAGCAGAGAAGTTTTTCCTGTTATTTCCTCACAAATGTGGCACATTTAAGGGGAAACAGCCGAGCCAAGCAGCACAGTTACAGCACAGAAGTGCTCACACACAAATGTGCAGACTTACTGTTTGTTTAGACGTTTGTTACAGAACTAAATTTACTTACTTTGCTTCTGATTCAGGTACCGAGTGCTTCACATTAAATAATAACGATGAACGCAGTGTGTTACATGTAAATGAGCCCATAATCTATTTACATAGAGAATTACAAGTGGACCCATGTAAGTCTGGGATAACCAAAGTTCATATGAAACAAAAGACACGTGTAACAGGAAGGCGCTGCTCGCCGCTCTGAGCTGTGCTGCTCTCTCATCTCATCAGCTTAACGTCTCGAGGCAGTTACTGTCGCTTCATATTTGGTGCCATTTCTATAAACTGATCCAATCAGCTGGCTCACAACATACAGCTGATAGACTGAAGCAGCCTTTAGGTAAAGTGGCCCTGAAGCCAAAAGCCAGACTGCAGCGTCTAGTTTTAGTCCCACAACAACAACAGTGATGGAAATGAATAGTTTTTAAAAAGAGCCATCATCTTTAAATCAATGGTTTTTACATGAATAATGTCACATTTTAGTTAGCGGGCTGATTCAGTTGCTGTTACGTCTAACAGCAGTGCGACACTCATCATGAATAAACAACAAACTGTGTCTCAGCAGAGTGACATCACAGGAAGTTTACACCACGCTGACGGGCTAAACCGGCTAATAGAGTTCCTTAAAGTGGAAGACGAGAAGGTCTGAGGTGAGATCGACACCAGTCTGTGGTGATGTACACACTCACTTAGCAAGGACACTGCTGTGAAGCCAAACAGAAAGTTATAGAAATAATAAAGTCGGCACATAAAGAAAGCCCAGGGCTAATCAGGGCTCATCACATGAAAGGAAGCACAGCAACTTTTTTAAGGAAGTTGAAGTGACGACGTGTTTTCATTTCCTATTTCTCCCAGTGAAATACTATCATTACACTCAGAGTTTCAGATGTTTGACTATTTGCTCAAACACTGAATGTAGCCTGAATCTCCCAAATGTCTCGTCCTGCGCGGGTTAAACAGCTGCAGTAACGAGTGTCTGTCACACACTGGCCCAGAGTAGAAACAGCAAAGGTTTCCACGCTGAGCCAATCACATCTGTGAATCTCCAAAGGAAACTTTGTCACAGGGTTATTTTACCTGGATGCATCTAATTGATGTGACTTAAAGTGCGCACACTAATCTCACAAAGGTTTAAAACTACTAAGATGTTGGACTTGTTTCACCGAGACAACCAAACATAGAGCAAAATAAATAAAGCAATAATTTAATGAGCTGTTTACATTTATACAGACAAAAGGTTAGAGTCAGGGTTAACCGTGATTGGTCAAACAGACCGTTGACAGTAATGGAGCTGACACAGCGAGCGTGGAGGGGTTTGAACCTCAGGTCTGAGGCAGTAACGGCGCCCCCTGCTGAAGCGCAGCCATGTTTCACTCGCTCACATCAGGAAACATCACAACGTGAACTCTTAAAACAAAAACATTATCCTTTATTTTGTGTATTCTTGGATTAAATAATGAAGTGCAGATGCTCTCTATGAGCTCCTCACGAGGTCACAAAAAGCAGAGATCCCTTAGACGGGTGTGTCAGACATAGAGGCCCCGCCCACCTGTCAGGTACAGCTAATCAGACAGACTGGCTAAGAGAGATTATCTGGAGGGGAGAGGGCCAGCGTAGGAACCATCAGGAACTGTGAATCATGCAAAACATCGAGCCCAACAACACAAATACACACAGTGAGACTTCGTTCATGGTCACAGCTGTGAGCTGGAACATCCTCCTGCATGTCTAATAAGCCACTTGGTTAACCTGAGATTTCAAATACACAGAACAGCTGCGCTCCGTTTCCCTCACACTTTCACCAGTATAACCAGTGTCATCAGGACAGATAGCAGTTACCTTTCATTTGTCACTAATGGAGCGACCCAGGGTTAAATGAACTTCCAGGAGATGGTTGGTGACGGTGCAGGAAGCTGTGACAATCATCACGGAGCTTCTGTTCAGTCACCAGTACAAAGCAGCACACTTACAGGTCTTACAACATGAGCACAAGCAGCTGTGACTCTTCTGTGTGTTTGTTTTCTATGCTAACAGCCCGTTGCTATGGCGAACGTACTCCGTGTCACATGTCGTTGCTTTAAAGGAGCAGGTAGCAGTAGAGGACGTAGAGCAGCGCCATGACTGCACAGTAGAAGAGCAAGAAGTCTGCGGACAGCAGCGAGGTGGAGGACGACGAAGCCTCGGGCGAGGAGCGGAGGCGGGGCCGGTCCTTCTCCTCCCCCTCCACGGCCAGCAGGGCTGTCACACAGCGCAGCACATTGGGCAGCTTACACAGAAGCACATCAGAGCACACACACACTTCAGTCTGGACAGGAGAGGACACACACACGCACGCAAACGCACAGAAAGACAATATGAGTAGTTATATTGTTAAAGCTAGGACATCAGAGACGACAGGACAAAGGGCAGAACAGCAAAGAGCAGATTTAGACTTGATTCAAAGCGCTGTCATCACGGCAGACTACACCAGGACATCCACACGTTACCTCGGGGACTCCCAGCCGGCGACAGGCGGCGACAAAGTTTTCCACGTTGAGTCGACACTTTGCCAGGCTCAGTTTGGGCTGCGAACAAAACACACACAGGCGAGTTATTCTCCATCACAGGAAGCTGCTGCTGTACTTTCACATTCAACATCTTCTGGAAGCTTTTAATGTGAAATCTGAGAAGGAAGTAGGAAGAAGCTACAAATATGTAATAGCAGTGTTAGTTGTGACATGAATCTCTCTGCCTGTATGAGCACTTTGATCATAGCGAGCTGATTTTATTTGCACAGACGCGCTACAGCTCTCACAAACTGCTTGTTTTAAAAAGAAAGGTGACATGACCGACAGGTGAGTGGACAATGACCAGGCGAGTCATGCAGCTACCCGCTCTACTGCTAACAGCAGCGTCATATTTCCGTTTCAAAGCTTCCAGACTCACCACCGCTGGGGAAGGAATGTGGATGATGGACACGGAGCGTGGGCGGACGTGATTCACCAGCTGGCAGAGGATGGTGCCATTGGCCAGAGCTTCACCCATATCCTCTGGTAGAGTGATCTTCAGGCGGGACTCTAGAGTCTGATTAAGGACACAGAGCGTCATGGTTTAAAGTAGACCCCACTCAGGTGCCATGACACTAACACAACTCATCCTATCAGGAGCCTGACTGTGACTGTGTTGGTCTGTGGGGCTGACCTTGCGTAGCTGAGTGATGTCCGGTCTTTCCTCTTTGGGCAAGCGCAGCGTCGTGCGAGACTCACTTCTGCCAGACTCCCCAAGAGAAAAGATGGCCCCTGAAAGCAGACGGGTAAATAAAGGTGTAAAGGTGTGTGGATTGTGGAGTGACGCTGTGGCGTGTTCTTTGGGTACCTGTGGGTTTGATGCCGCTGTGAGAGGACGTCCGAAACAGGAAGCTGCTGGGTTTCTGGGCCTGACCGGGAGGAGGGGACGTCTTGGGGGAGGAGTGGGAATCTGATGCAAACGTCAACAATGCAAAGTGTTAAAGACGCACTCTCCCTCACATCACAACACAAAATTACACACAAACTGAATTGAACATATTTCATAATTACAACATGGCTCCTCTTCATCAAAGCATGACTGTAACCACTTCTGAGGAACTACACTCTCATGTGTTACAGCAAATGTTGCACATTGGGATTTAAAAGGCGAGAGCGTGTAATTGTGAAACATCCCACACACACACACCCACACACTCTCTCCTGTGTTACCTGTCTTGCTGCTCGATCGCTGCAGAGAGACTGAAGGAGCGCCTGTGCTCATTTGGTCAGCGCTCTGAGGGAGAAACAAGTGATTTAAAACAGCAGACACACAAACCCGTTTACCTCGGTGAACTGAACATAAGGACAGTACTCACTGCACATCTGTGTCGCAGGCCAGATGTGCCATTCTCTGCTTTGCTGCTTTCTGGTGATGTACCACTAGAGAGAGACACACGCCACTTTGTATCAGCAGCAGAACTTCAGCCCTTTGTTACCACTTTAACATAGATTTTTAAACAGGCGTTTGTCTCTATGGCGTGTGTTTATCGGCACGCCATCCTTACCATGAACTACTTCCTATTTGCTGTGCAGTGGCCACATGACTTCCTGTTTTGGTGGAGAACTTCAGCGAACTACAAAATAACAGGTTAAGACAGGCAACAGCGTATAATTAGACATGAGAGCACAGTTACAGTGTTGACTCGAGGGACACGTAAGGTAAGCAGAAACGCCGAGTCATCATCTTCAAAATAAAATGTGCAGACGCTAAAAGCAGAATATCTCCGTCAGTATCGACCTTGCTTTCTCCTTCTGCTGCTGCTGAAGCCGTTCTCTCTCCTGCCAGATAAACAAGGTACCAGGTCTCCTTCGCTCCTCTAGGGAGGGGCTGGAGGGGGACAGAGGAGACGAGGAGGCTGAAGATGAAGAGCCCAGCTCGATGTGGAGGCTAGATCTGTGACAAACACAAAATGGATACAATCAGATTTTATATCCGATTGTTTCCAAGCTCGTGAGCTAACTTCCAGGACTTCTTATTACTGCAATCACTGGCAGCTTGTCTGTTAGAGAAGCTGCTGACATACAAACTAAACTAGGACTCTCTGAGAAGAAGCTTCCAACAATTAAACTGATTCCTCTTCAACAACACAAACTTTCATATCCAAATGTTTCCCATTACTGATGTTTACGCACGATTCACATTCAGAGATGTTTGAACCTTTTACTTTATCCAAAGGAAGTCGGGGAAATACGGAGGGCTAAACGTGCACAACTAAACAAAAGAAACACACATACGCTGTTCCAGATATCGTTTTAATCAGAGAATGGCATCAAGTCGGTTCAACATGTGAGATACTGATCTGTCCAGAGGTGGTTGGTAATCAGTTTCAGCTGCACTGGTATTAGTTAAACTAACAGAAGCAACAATGAGACAAAGTCCAAAATAAATAAAATGGTTTTATAGGTGAAAGCCGCTGAGTTTGGGTCAGTGTTCCTGCTGACAGGGTGACACCTGGATCATACAGAGGCTGCACAGGTAGTCCGACTCCTCTAGGACGGCACATCAATACGTGCCACTGACACAAGGTGCTTAACCCAACAGCATTACCAGGATCTGCTCCTTTGTGCAAGTAGCTACAAAATGACCTTCAGCAAGCCACGAGTGTGACCGTCTCTGACCAACAATCAGACTTGGGCCCTGTGCTCACTGCCTGCCCTGGTGCCTGACAGGTCCAGGAGTGGTGCTCCGTCCTTTCCACAGATAAGAGCAGGTTCACCCTGAGCACAAGTGACAGGCATGAAAGGGTCTGATACCTCCAGACTCTGACTTTCATCGAGCATCTCAAACTTGGGATGTTCTGGTCCTGTGGTGATTGACTGGAATTGGACATACCACCACAGACAGACCCTTCAACCACAACTCAAAGCTTTGCAGAAGTCTTTGGACTGAACTTCCCAAACATCATGCTGATCCAATGAAATCTGTAGGAAAAGTCCAAGATCAGAAAACGGCAAAACCCCGTCAATGTCAGATATTTGATTTTAAAAAGTCACACGTGGCACTATGGCTCCAGTTTTCCTCACCCACCAGCATAAAATACAAAAAGCTTCATCACAACAGCAGTGCGAGCAAAGGTCCACGACAGTCGTCACACAAACTCAGACATTCCCTCAGATCGTCAGAAAGGAGAGAGGCTGTTCCTGTTAACAGCCGGTGTAACCCTGCTCACGTCTCCATCACAGAGCCCACTGCCTGCCTGGACAGTGAACTGTGCGCTGTTGGACTCGAGTTGTGTCATTTGAATTTACCCACGTGACCTTGGTGGCTGTGGATATTCCTTCCTCTACTAACCCACAGTGCACGTGACACTATCCACTCGGCCACAGCGTGGTTACAGAATCAGCGCCCTGGTGTCTCCATTGCTGTCTCGGGTGACTTCAACCACGTCACCTTGGACACTTCCACCCTTCACACAGGATGTGGTCTGTCTCACCAAGGCGGACCTACTGCATGCTAATGTCAGGGAGGCGTACAGTTTCTCCTCCTTTCAGCTCTATGTGCTTACTGTGAAGATGCAGAGTGTGACCACAGGAGGTGGTCAGAGGGCTGTTTTGAGGTGACAAGCAGCTCTGAGACCCACGGTGAGGACATCAATGGGCTTACCCAGCGAATCACTGAGCGCATAACCTCCTGCACCGACTCTATTGTCCCTCCATTGTTACCCAGATAACAAGCCGACACTGAAGATGAACTGAAGGGGGTCCAGATGTGGGCTGACATTAGACTGACACCAGAGCTGAGGACACCAGCATCTACCTACTCAATCGTGTCTACGCCCTGGACCAGCCGGAGAGGACAGTGAGCGTCATGTTGTTTCCTGGTGCATTCAGCAGCATCAGACCTGCTGGGTGATGACCTGACAGCGATGCAGGTGGATGCCTCGCTCGTCCTGGATTGTTGATTACCTGACAGGAAGACTAGAATATGTGCGTCTTCAACACTGCGTGTCTGACCAGGTGATCAGCAACACAGGGAACCACAGGGGGCCTCTTCACTCTCTACACCACAGACATCAGCCACTGCATGGAGACCTTAATACCACTTTCCACCACCGACATCTATCTACCAAAAGCTTTAGCTTTTAGCTAACTAAATGCAAACAGTCTTAATATATTTGCCAAGTCTTGTTTTGTTTAGTGTACTGTGTGCAGAATATAAAGTTATGCACCCCCATCAGCATTGCTCAATCATACTAAAGGCCTAAAGTTTCTTCTAATAACATGTATCACTCTGGGTTCCAGTGTTATAATACAGTATAAAGTGGATTCATGTTGTCTTTAACCTGTAGAACTAATGTGCTGCACAAAGCAAGTATTGCAGCTACACTTTGGGAGGTGAGATTTGTGCAGATAATCAATATTCCTCTTTTAATTTTGAGCTTGAATTTAGATTTCTGTTTGTGGCGTTACAGAGCAGACCCTCCGCTCTGAGGTTTGAACCTACTGCAGCTGATACAGCCATGCAAAGCTCTGACTGCTTCGCACCACTGACCTGGATGTTGTTGACTCCTGGGATTGCAACGGTGACGATCTGTCCTTCTGATCCTGAAAAACCAATACGCGGTCAACATAATCAACACAAACACAGGACACGACACTGCGTGACAGCTGCTGATCGGCGTGAGGATGACTGGTACCGAAGGAGGCGTGGATGTATTGGTCATGATGTCGTCCTCTTCCTCTGTCACACTGCTGTCAATGAAGTCAACCTGCTCCGCATTTCCATTCACTGTGAAGAGTACGATGGTGTTCAATACGTCTCCCAACACAAACAATGATTTATGGCACGTGTCTCTTTCCTCACCTCTGTTAGATTCCTCTTCTTCCTCCGCCAGGTTACTTTGGTCTCTGTTGACCTCAGCCATGCGGAGGGAGCGCTCTGAGAAGTCATCAGCAGACTGAGCACACAGCACATGTCAGTGAAACACTGATCTGTTTATCTAATACTACACAATGCATTTTTATATCCACTATTATAGATATTAATAGAAGAATATATAAAGCAGTCACATGTGACAGTGTGTATCCTGTAACGTTACCTCGTTCCCAGACCATCGTTTGCTGCCGCTGTCAACGCTGTTGAAGCCAGAGTCAAGCCCTCCTAACTGACCTGGAAACAGTTCCTGGTCTGACAGACTGCAGGGAAAACACCATAAGCACCCATTAAAATAAAGAAGAGCAAACATTGTGTCAGTCGGGGCAAACTGTGAAAGAGAGTCGCTCTAAAGGGCAGTGACTCATGTTTTTAGGCTCTGGTGCAGTGTTAGAGAGTTACTTCTCTTATCTCTGTCCGTGGTTCAAGTACTACAATGTTACTGGGCGGCTAAATGGAAAGCATTGAATTACAATGATACTATTTTCATTTGAGTGTAGATGGATACTGAGCGGTCCCCAACCCCCGGGCCACGGACCGGTACGGGGCCGCGAGAGTGGAGGTTTGGATGTGAAATTGACAGTTTTCAGGGTTTTTAATCGTTAACTCTGTTTCCCTGGGTCTTTTCCCGTGTTGCAGTTGTGTGTCTTATTTTGAAAGAAATATTTATGCGCCAGAGCTTATATTATATTTTTACATGCTGTGGAGCCATTTTTGGGAGCATTTTCAAGTTGCTATCAAGTTGCTATACATCAATACAACCATTACAGCCCAGATTTTAATAATATGTCTGCATTAAGTGCATAGTAATTACATAAATTGCAAAAAAGTGCAATAAACTACAAAAAAATTGAAAATCGTTTTTTTTTTAACATATATTTCTAGTTAGAGAAATTTAAGAGGCTTATGCCTTAAAACTGTAAATACAAAAAAGTTGCACAAAATAGTTTCCCACCACAGGAAATTTATTTTGAGTGTCTTCATAGTTTTATTTTTGAAATACACCAATTTTTATATACTGCAGGAAAAACGAAAATAAATATTATAATGCAAATTTGCAAAAAAGCAGCATATGCATCAAAATAAACTATTTCCAGCAGTGCAATATGAGTCCTAAGCATCCCAGAAACCACACAGAAAGTCATAAAGTCAAACATAATGTTTAAAAACACCAGTATAGGCTCATGAGGCTATATGGTAAAAAAAACTACATTTCCGCGAAAATGACGTCACTTCCGGTTTCGGGCAGGTCATGGCGGACATGCAAAAGTTCGCGCTGACGTCTATTCCAACGTAGGAAGTGTTATGAACAGCTGATCGGATCAGCAAAGCGTGTTTCTGGAATATTATGTTTTTGTTGCTGCAAGCGCTTTTTATGCAGTTTTTGCAAAGCTATATGTGGAAGGAAACTGTGACCGAGGACAAGCTGATGGCATAAGATGTAAGTACAACTCCTCCGGTTTCATATGCAAAAAAAATTATTGCGCTAGCTCACGTGGTTGCAGAGCTACCGGGATTTAAAAATAGTTACACAAAACAGAGCGTGTCCGCTCCGACCGGTTTTAAAGGGTTAACCCAACCAGTTAAAGAAGTCTTGACTATCTCTTAGACCTTTGTCCTTACCAGCTGTTAAATCCAGTGGGTCTCAGGTGTTTCTCCAGCTCTTCTTGGCTCCTCTTACAGGCCTCCATGTTGAGGTACTTAAAGATGTGGTATTTGCCCTTGGAGCAGATCTGCGCTGGTGGCATCTGCAGTGGATTGCTATCCAGTGAGATGCTTTGCAGATGCCTGAGGTGACGGTAGCACAAAGGCAGATGGGAAACTCGGTTGCAGGAGACATCGAGTCTAACGAGGGGCAGCTCGGATATTTCTGTGTGGGGAACAGAGAGGGTGAGAGTCAGTCGCTCCGGGCTTGGAGCTTCGTAAACATTAAAATCCAAACTGACTTCATACAGTAGAAACCTCAACTCCTTCACCACTGGACGTCGATCCAATAAGAATTCACTTCTATAATATATTATCTACATTCCCTCTCTGATTGGCCTGTTCAGCACTCTCTATTCCTACTGTGGATTTTCAAGCATGAGTTTATTTGTACCTTCAGGCAACGTGGTGAGCCGGTTCCTTCTTAGGTTCAAGTCTCTCAAACACTCCAACTGCCCGAGCTCTGCTGGCAGACGCTGAAGTTCATTACAGCTTACATCCTGAGAGAGAAAAAACTATAATGAACCAAGAGGAAAACTGCAACACAGAAATGTGACGGAGTGATTAAACTGTAAGACTGGACGTCTGACCATGAATCACAGGATGCTGTGAGGGGTACCACTGTACCCTCCACAGTACAAACAGAACATTTCAAGGAGAAACGACGATGTGAGTGTGTCGTACCAGCTGTCTGAGTTGTGTGAGGGAGTATATGGAGGCGGGCAGTGAAGACAGCTTGTTGTTACTGATGATGAGCACTCGAAGGAGGGGGAGCTGAAAGACCGAAGGCTGTAAACTGGACAGGAGATTACGACTGTGGAGTCACAGAGAGAGTGATGCAGTTTAGGAGGTGTGACCTGGGACTGCACACAAACACAGTTAGATGCTTTACTACATTACAGTGTGTTTGCTGTGAGCTGCACTTTTCCTGCTCGAACTAACAACAACCTGGAGGGTTCGCCTTGTCTCCTAGCAACAGCAAAATTAAAGTGTCCAGGCCCAGATTAACACACACTAAGACACAGAGGCTGCCTTTGCACTAACCAGCACCTGGTTCTACTGAGAGCATTCTGCTCTCTGATTATTATCAACAGTTGGATTAGTGATTGTTTTATATAGACTGGATGAACAGTGTACAGATGGAATGATCAGTATTTGTGTCACTGATACCAAACTATGACTGCTGACTACTCAGTAAGTTTGTTTTTAAAATGCATCATTTTATATGAACAAAAACAGCATTTTTATTGGACTGAACGTGGCCCAACAGTCCACCTAAAATAGTTCTGACTCTTGCAGGACCAAAGCTAAACCTGTTTCCATTTAGCCAGAAATGTTGCTGCAGAACAGCTGCAGTAACAGTGTTTCTCACTGACGTTACGACAGAAGCGCGTTACCGCTGCTCTTCCATAACCACGTTTGAGGTCTACATTTGTCACAACATTACTGACTACAACAGAACACAACGCTACTGCTAAACAATGCAGTGCAGTGATCAGAGTCATGTGTTGCAGTGTGTAGGAGTTACCTGAGGTTGAGGTAGGTGAGAGCCTGCAGGTTGCTGAGGCTGGAGGACAGGGACCGCATCCCATTGTGGTACAGGCTCAGCGTCTCCAGGGAGATGAACTGACACAGCTCCTCTGGCAGCTCACACAGACGGTTCTTTGACAGATCTGGAAAACATCAAACGGCCCAAACTTCAACAGTTGTAGATACATTGATACAAATGTTAAAACGGACCAAATGTTTATTAAATGTTTTTTATGAATGAGATCTTTGTTTCATGCCACATACAGCAGCTTCCATCTGACACCATCCACACTGTAAACCCTGCAGCATAGACTTAACCACCTCCTCCTGCTTTTCACATTACTGTACGACACTGTCAGTCACCATGAAGACAGCATGGCGCAGCAGTCACATCTCAGCTCAAATTAGACATTTAAATGAAAAAATGCAGTCACAGGATCAACTTGATACATTTTTTTGTTTTATTTACTTTACAAATTGTTTTTATTTGTTTATATTTTGTATGTGTTGGTAAACTTAAAGGTCAAAGGTCAAGTTTCCTGATAAGCTCATGAATGCAATAACCCTGAAAGAAGTCACCTAGCACTTTGCATTTGATACCACGAGTGTGTCCACTAATAATCTCAAACAAGGTTGAATCTCAGGTCAGAGGTCAGAGGCTGACATGTTCATGCTTCAACAGGACATCTGTGCTGTAGCTGTGTCTATGTAATCGCACACACCCCTGAAACTGTGACCCGAGGTATATCCTGATGTGCACGCCCCTGCATTCATTTCAAAATCCTACATCGCATTGTTATCTGGAGTTATTGCACCTCTGACCCCTGACTTTGAGGTCAAGGTTTCTGAGATTCATCAAACTCCAAGTTTTTTAAGAGATACACAAATGGGATCAGTGTAAAACTCCTACTTTGCTTCGTTCTTGAGTTGCATTCATAACTTTGGGTATTCCAGTCGCCCACCTTCCTGCCTGGCACAATGACGATGATATCACAACAGCCTTTCATGGCCGAGGGCTAAAAATGTAACTTAACGTTGGGTCAGTGCAGGTCCCAACTATTGTCATTGGGCCGTTTGATACCATTAGATCCTCCTGGGCATTTATGGCTAATTTTTAGATGCAAGTTTCCTCATTTATGAGTGAGACGATAACAATCACCAATAAAAAAAGAAATGTCAGCAAATTCCCAGAGAGAGGCTACTGATATCATCTGAAAGGAAATGAGGGAACATAAAAAGAAGTGGAGGGACAAATATGTCTGACCTCATGAAAGAGTAGAGACTAAGGAGGGAAAAGGTTACCGCATGTAATTTTTTTATGGGCAGAAACACATAAAAAAAACATAGATAATTAACTGGGACACAAACACATGGTACAGTAATTAACACCAAACACACCAGCACAAGCAGGTCGTAGGTCTACAAATATTTCCTGCTGAAGCCTAAATCAAAGATCTCTCCTACTAACACCGAGAACAACACGTGTCCAGTACAGCTTCAGAGACACAGATGAGCCACGGCTGGTGAGAACAGGACACCGTCACTGTGGGTGTGGACTTTTTGTAAAATCTCTTTCAGTTTAGTTAAGAACTAGATTAAATGACTAGTAAGCCTGGTACCAGGTAGTGACAACACCGATGATTAGTCGACTAGTTATTCCCTAACCTTACCCAAGAAAACCTCACCAGCCCAAACTCTGCTGACCTTGTTAGCAGCGTCAGACTGATTTAACATTAGAAAGTGTCCTGCCGTGTTTCAGCCTGGCATTAAGCAGAAACGCTCCACAGTGAGGAGCAGGAGGAGGCCCAACACGTCACCGTGATAAGAACTGAAACCTTTTGTCAAAGCTGACTCAGACCAGCTCTCTTCAAACACTGCTGTTTTCTCTGTCCTCTCTGGGGAATCAGCTCACATTCAGCTGAGCTCAAATGTGATTGGATTTCCTCGTCAGGACACACGGTGCAGCTTCTTACTTCCTTCAGTGTCGACAGTAGAGGCGAAGAGAACAAATCCACGATACTCTATAAAATCTAATATACGGTTAAAAAAACACCTTAATGTTTTTTTAATTTACATTTATTTTATTCTCTTATTATTTAGTCCTCGCTCCCACTCTGGGACTCAAAGCAGTTCAGCTGCACACAACCCAAAAGACAAAATATTAAGAACTGAAAAAAGTAAAACGTGTTGAAGAAGCAGAACAGAAACTCAAATATATGACAAAAACTTTGTCCACATAGTGTGTAGGGCTGTAATAATCTATCAATTATTCTATTAGTTAATCGAGTGATTATACAAAAGAAAAAAGACAAAATGAACAATGTTTTAATGTTTAACTACGACATTTGTATTTACGTGCCACATTAAAATGTCCTTATCTAAAGAAAACATTTTCTTGAAAAAAATCTATAATTTCAAATACAGAGTAAATAAGATAAATATGCAAACTACACTAAAGCTTAAAAAATGCTCCGTGTTGTTTCTGACATTAATAGGAGGCAACGAGACGTTATGAAGGTGTGCATGTTAATATCCACCCAACACCCTCACGGCTCAGTTAGGGCTGTGCAATATGACCAAAATCTCATATCCCGATATAAGAATTCTATCGTCCCGACAACGATATAAATCACAAAAATTTAACATTTTCTGTAAATTCTGTGAATCTTTAACAGATGCATGAAACGATTTTTAGACATAAGTTAAGCTGTTTTCTTTGTGAGTATTTATTACACGGTGTGCTGCGGGGAAAAGCCTGTTCTAACGTTTGAGTCTAAGCTTTATTTTTTAGCACCTGGCGGCTCTTTTTTACTTCTCATCCGTAAATAATCTGCTCTTTCACGTGATTCAGTTTATTTTGAAAAGTCTCAACAGGATCTTGAGCTTTATTGTGAAAGGTTTATGTGGAACATAAACAAGCGGACACGCGATGGTGTTACCATCGTTGTTGCTAACCACAACGCATAAAAACAGGCGCTTGTCCGTCTGTAGTGTCGTTATATTAAATATAAGAGAAAGAGAGAACTTTAATAAATTAATATAGCCACTACAGTGACCATCAAAACCATGAAAAAAATATTGTAAACAGTTTATTTTGTGACACCACGAAACAAACGATAGTGTAAAATGAAACGATAGATGTTTTTATATCGTCATCCGATATATATCGTTATATCGAACAGCCCTAGGCTCAGTTTTACTGGTCCATGTACTTTTTTTATGGGCCTGTGAAAAACTTTACAATTTCATATTTTTAGATATTAAGACAAAATTTTATATTATTTCACTTTAAAAATGTTATGAAAGCCTTGAAATAAATGTGGTCTAGTACACCCCGGGCCCCCCTTTAGACTCACCCCTGTTTGCTTCCATATAAACTATGACGGCTGCCGTCAGCCTTCATTTAAAGATGGCACCAAGCTAAGGCTACGTCCACACTAATGCGTTTTCTCTCCGTTTTGGCCTCCCGTCCACACTGAGACGGCGTTTTCCTCAAGGAAAAATGCAGCGTTTTGAAAACACTCTCGAAAACGCATACATTTCAAAACGGAGCTGTCCCGTCGCAGTGTGGACACTCGAAAACGCAGACTTTCGAAAATGATGACACATTTTAGTCATGTGATGCAGTCATGTGACCAACTAAACAAAGATAGCAGAGGGCATTATACAGCAGTTTTGTGTGACAGCCCTATTAAAGATTAATATCAGTCTGCACATGCTCCAGAGAGCTTTTGCAACTTTGTACTTTTGTGTTACTCGCAGCAACAACTCCACCTCATTGTTAGTCTGTTTAAAAAACTTTTTGTTGCGACGTTTCAAAGAGCCAGAAAGTAAATAAGCAGAAGACAGAAATGAGGCAGGTCGAATCTTCTTACGTTTCGCGCATGCTCAGGACTGCAACGTAAGCGTTTTCGGCCATTTCAATGTGGACGCACAACTCTGTGAGTGTACAGAAAACGGCGTTTTCAGACAAAAACGCCGTTTTCAAATCTATCCGGGCTGGAGTGGACGTGGTCTGAGTTAACAGTTCATCTGCATATCTGAAACCTCTGTGGAGGCTTACAGCAGACTTGTCTGTGTGAAACAACAGCGATGGAGGAGCTACAAAGTTTGTTTTTCATCACGGTTTGTTGGTCTGCTGATGGACGACTGCTGCTAGCTTTGTTAGGTTTGAATGCTGCGCTGCCATTTTGGATGCTACAAACACATTTTCTTTTCCCTGACTCACTTTACCTGTCATTGTTTGATTACTTAGATATAAAAATGCTTTGTTAATATAAACATATATCATGTTTATGGTTATTAAATGACTCCTTCTTGTTGGCTGTATTTCAATCAAAGAAAATTCAGACCAGCTAGATCTGTATGTGTTCACCCAATGAGAAGTAATTACTTTCAAACAACGACTTTCATTGCTAAGCATCGCACATGCTGCTGCACACTCTGGAAAAAGTTCAAATCTAACCAAGCAGGAACAAATGTTGGATCGCTGTTAAGCTAACGCATCATCAGAGCTACTTTCTGCATCTTGAATATCAAGGGTAAGTAATGCATGTGTACAAATATAGACCTGAATATATTCATTTCTGTAGGAGTAGCGAGTAACCCTCTACCTTCATGTCACAAGTCGTTCAGTGTTACCCTGTCTCACAGGATTATCGGCCACTTCAGGATATCTGCTGACCTGGATCGACTCCCGTTAAAATACCACAGTGGGTGTGGAGATGTTTCACCAGGCTTAAGAACAGGTCAGCGATTATTAGCTCGGAGAAACTGGATCAAAAATATAAACAAGGAAAAGCACACAACAAGAAAAAACAGTATGCAGGTTATAGCAAGCTCTCACTTGCCCTGTGCCACCGTCACACTCTGTGGGTATTTTCCAGTAAAAGTCACAGGCCTAACCAGTTTGAGCCCTGGTCCACATGCAGACACTCTGACAGTGAGCAGAGAGCCGTCAACAGCTGCTGTGGATCAATGATTGTGCTGTGGCCAGAGGGCACAGTAAAACACAGGGTAATGAACCCTGTTAGCAGTGAACCCTGAAGCTCCACGTCTGCTATAAGGGACCTAAATATATATAAACACTGTCAGATTAACCATAACGTCTCACTGTCAATGCCATTAAGTACAGACATCATGGTGAAGCTAACTGGAACGTGACATTTCACAGCATTTGCGCATCCATCAGGTTCATTGATGCTTTTTGTTCTCAATGGATGGAGTTTGTTTACTGCCACAAATGATATGGCAGACAGTGAGCTGGCATATCAACACGTCCATCACATACAGCAGGTACACGTCACCAAGTTTCCCAGTAAATATATTTCTAAAGGTGCTCCTGACGCAAAGAAATCCAACCATAGATGTCCATAAATTATGTGTAATAATAAGAAATGACAAAGGGAACAGGTATTGAACGCATGAAGAAAGAGAGGTGCAAAAGCACATGGAAAGTCATGCGACCAGCTGAAATCTACCAGTAACTAGAAACCAGTCCTCCCACTTAGTACAGATGAATATCAGCTGGTTGAGACCCAACTAATGGGCCATAAAAAGGTGTGTCATTACCGAGGTGCCCCACAAGAAACATCTGATCAGGGTTAAAACCAATGAACTCTCTCTCTTCACAAACCTGTTGTTGGAAAACATACTGACGGCTCCAAAAGCACAAAGACGGCGAGCAGGTGCTCGCCATGAGATGCCAGACAGACGAGTGAGAAGACTGATCAGAAGAGCTCTCCAAGATCCAAGAGAGCCATGGCCTACGCTCACCCTCACCACACACTCCAGCGCTAAAGAAGAAAGCATCCTGAGGCGTGTTTAAAGTTTGGTGACAAACATTCAGACGAGCCTGTGAATAACTGGTCAGATGAGACGGTGAAACACGTCTGGAGGAAGGACCATCGCGCTCTGGGCACGCTTCATGTAACTGAAGGAAGGATGAATGGAAGACGTACCGAGACCTTCTGCTGCCAGGATGATGAAGATGAAATGAAGACAATGATCCCAAACACACGGCCAAGGAGACTGAATTGGTTAAGAAAATAAAGCTGGTGCAGCCAATCGCCTGACTCTAATCTGACATCTGTGGAAAGAGCTAAAGGTCAGAGTTCAAAGTAGGGGCTTATGGAGCAGGTCATCAGGATCTGAAGGCTGTTTATGTGGAAGAATGGGCCAAAGTCATGTGACTTGTTTCTCTATACAGGACGTGTCCTCATCAAGGCTTCTGTACAAAGTATTAAATACATTAAATACATACTTTCCTGTTTCACTGTGTCATTACACACAAGTCAACATCTATAGTTTCATTTCTTTGCATGTGTGGATGGCTTATTACTGACACTCGGTCACAATGCCAGCATGTTTACTTTTAAATACTTAATCCGCCCTCTGCACCTGACTGGTCAGAATAAATTCATTTTTAATAATAAATATCTGTTATTATGCTGCCTTACCTTCAGCTGGAGCTGGGCAAGTTTTCCAAAATTTAAAAGTAGGGAAGGTGTATTTACTGGAACAACGAAAGCAGATCATGAAGCTTAAAAGGGGGCTGAAGGTTTTAAACAGATCAGTAGAAAGAGGAGGATTCTCCAGTCAGAGCAAAGCTCTGCATCTAATTACAGGCTCTGCAGGAGGTTTTATCCTGGACACTTACATGACCTCTCACACATTGATCAGACAGAACTCGGTGGAAGGCAGAGGGCTTCCAAACACCTACAGCATGATAACACAGGACACAAGCTCGAGACATCAAACAGGTTTAAACTCATTGTTTAAACAAGAAAAAAGTCAAATGAAGTCATCGGCCCTCTTATGTTCCACCCTGTATTGCATAACAGCCTGAGGAGCTGCTCAGCACACGTTTGTTTGTGTTATGAGCGTCATTTGATCACAGCTGACACACTGAAACTTTACAGCCTTCAAAGTCTGAATATTTATCCAGGTAAGATGGACAGATGGACATAACCTGGACTTCATCTGCACAAAACGCATCTATGGCTACGTCCACACGTACACGGGTATTTTTGAAAACGGAGATTTTCCGTTTTAAAAAATAATCCCGTCCACACGTAAAGGCAGAAATGAAGGAAAACGCTGCTAGGAACATGCCAAAGCAGCAGGTGGCGATATATTCCTAACCGTGTAGAAATGTTGGCCAATCAGAAGTCTAGAAGCCTGGTGAGAAAAAGTAAACAAAGCTGGGGCATAGAAGCAGAACTGAGTCGTATGTGTGGAGGGACAGTAACTGTGTGTGTATATGTAAGCATTTAAACACTGCAGAGAGAACAATTAACAGTAACAGTATTGTAGAAATTCATTTCACCGAAACAATAACGTGGCGCACAGTGTGACGTCAAAAAAGGCGCACACCTTTGACGCTGCGTTTTCTCAGTTTTTCTCATCCACACGTAAATGCAAAAACGGAGTTTTCAAAAATATCCACCCTGGCCGGAGTTTTTAAAAATCTCAGTTTTCAGTGACCGAAAACGCCGTTTACGTGTGGACGGAAGGTGCAAACGCATAGAAAAATCTGCGTTTTCAAAAATACCCGGGTACGTGTGGACGTAGCCTATGTTTCATGAGAAAGTCACCACTACTACAAAATACAGCAGTGTCTCCCACAAGTACTTGGGCGAGTACTCGTGAGCCCCGACATATATTATTTAAACTCAGTTTAAACACCTTTTTTCCCTCCCATTGTTTCTGAACGATCTCCGGCCTCTTATTTCACCTTCAGTTTGCTGGTTTGTCAGCAGCTGATTGGAACAAATGAGCTGAGTCATTTTTATTGTTAGAAATATCAGTAGTGTAAATTATGTAAATGTAAATATCATTATATAAGCCATTGGCTATGCTGTCCACCCCTGCTGTACATTTATTTACCAGCTTTAGTCGTTTCTATGATGTGAATGATGCTCTGCATGAAACTGACCAGGTGAAGACCACATCGTGAATGACATATTATAGAAATAGCATTTCATTGTTGTTCACGTTAACTGTGGTGGCTGATATCATATAAACAACATATGCACATTTGACAAACAAAATAAAATAACATTTCTTTAGTTGAATTTATGAAACATAGACAAAAACATTACAGTTTGACATCATAAAAATAGTATTTCTGCACCAATGAGGTGATTCCCAAAAAGCTATTAGCCAAAATGTTGGCACCTTTAGCATGCTGTGCTTAAAACAATTAGAGGGAATTGGATAACTCAAAGACGTGACGGGGCTAAAAATGACTTAAAATGAAATCTGATCCTTTGTTTGCAGACGCTTCATCACAAACTCTCACTGGAAGATGTGTTGTCAAGAAGCCATCTCTAAGGAAGGGAAATGAGATCAACACTGAGGTGGATCCAGTTACACAAACACTGCACTGAAAATCAGTAGCAACACAGCTCAGAGTGATGAATCCAGATTTGAAACTGTCATTGCATGAAGGGGGTTTGATGTTTAGCAGATCTTATGAAAAACTGGCTGCATTACTGATTGTCCCATATCACGTTTGCTGCACACTCTCCACCTGCCTGTGCTGAGGTGTGTTCACGTTAACAACATGAGCCTGAGTTAGTGGGCAGGCACCACTGCCAACAAAAGAACTGAGAAGACACAAATAAATGAGTCACAAGGAGAGAGCTGTAGGCAAACGTGTGCGTCACTTTTTTGTAATAACATGAAACAACTTAGCAACAAGTGCTCGACATATGAGACAACCTTACATTTGTATTCGTGTGTTCGTGTGTGTCAGAACGTCTAATACTGACTGACAGTTATAGACTAAAGTTACTTTACTAGAGTTCGACCAACCACGCGTCTTGGAAATGACCTCGTTCGACTACTTTACGGCATTAAATATGCACTGAACACGAGCATTCCTGCTGCCGTGAGCGACTACAGCGACATCAAGCTTTATTATACATTCGGTTTAGCGCCATGTAGCAACCAGCTACCTCTTCCCCTCACCCTGGCTCTTTTTCATAAGACAGCATCAGACCGCAACGTCTGTTCTGATGCTGTTTGTTTCGCAATGTTGCCAGTGACAACACAACTCTGTGTCTGCTGTAAGACAGGATGTGGCTGTGTGGATTCCTGTTACAGTGTTAGTGATAGCAAGCCGATGAGCAGCACTACAGACAGAAGCTAAAGGCATTCGGTATGGCGTGTGTGAGAGTAGACCGAAACTGCACTATTTCATTAGGTGGGAATCTAAATGTTTCTGTGAGTGATGGAGACGTGCAGCGAGATCATAGCGAGATGTTTGGATATGACCCGATCTTAACCAGCAGCGTGTTTCCTACCAGCAGTATAACTAGCAGCTCTGACTCATGTGAAACAGACTGAGAATGTTGCCTCATTATTTGAAGCCCTTATTATTTTATTCATTATCTTTTAACCTGTCACACCTCCCGTCTTCTTTCTGTTAAAGCCATACAGACTGCAGGTTTTGCTTTAGCTCCATATGCAAAGCTCAGTGTGTCCATGCAAAAGGCAGAACATGCTGCTCAGCACACTGACAAACAAATAGTACGACACAATGCATGATGGGCATGAAAAACTAAATCTAACTAAATAAATGTTCCATGGTGGTTGGAGGTAAAAACATATAAATAACATTGTTTAAAGACTTCTTTTTAGTTTTAGTTTGTTTTCCACTGAGTTATCAGCTTTGTCACTGGTTAGCTAACAGAAACTATTGTAAGTCTACTAACTGCTACCAACCAACCAAACCCAGTGATGTAAAGGTTTGTAATGGCACCAAACGTGTCCTAGAAACTCTGAGCACTTATGTCTTACATGCAGTTGCACAGTTTGAGGACAGGGAGGCTCCATAACTGACCTAAACTACAGTTTGTATAAATCTGTTAAACTACTTTCCTTTCATTTAAACTCACCTGAACCTACCTCGATTAAAGACACTAACAACCTACAGCCACATTATTAAGAAGCACATATTTCATCTATCAAATTGTAAAAACGTTGACGTTTGCTACAATAATAACAATAATAATAACAATAATAATAATAACAATAATAATAATAATAATAATAATAAATGGGTATATGTGCACATACAGTATTTACTTCAACCCCTCGAGGCCCCGTCTTCTACCCACTTGCACAGTAAATCTGCTGTTACATAAGAGAGGCACGGCCTCAACTTTCATTATAGAGGAGGCGGTCCTCTCCACACAATTAGATTATTTACACACCAATAGTGGTAGATTGTGTTTCAGGGAAAAACACAGGACTATGTGACCTGGGTTTATGGATCATGTGGTCTCTAGCTCATGTGTGTTGTCATGGCCCCGTAAGACAGAACGTGTTATTTTTTCTCCTATACCAGACTATTTAAGATAAGATAACTCTCTATTGTTATTGCACAGTCATACATAGTACAATGAGATTGGAAAACTGTCCTACGTTGGCACTACATATAACACAACACGACACGATATGACACATCACAACACAGTATATTAACTTAGTAATAAAAAAAGAAGAATAAGCATATGTGTATTGCACACTGTTATTATTGCACATTAATTATAATTGCACCTTGTTATAAATATTATTTTTAACCTCCCCCCCAAAGAAGTCCAGGGAGGTAGCCAGTCAGGTCAGCTATTTGCATTGATCAGGGCTGTTGCCCTGTTGTAAAAGCTGTCCTATTTGGGAATTTGACAAACATTAAATTCGTTTCAAAAATGAAGATGGTCGATTACTTCATATTTTTTAATGAAACAGGTTAACTTTAAACTTTTAACTGGAAAAATGGTAACTTATTGTTGGAATTTACATCCAGTTTGTAGTGGTTAACAGGCTACGACTTCCTGAATAATAAAGTAGCCTGGAACGCCGGACCTGTTGGAATTTAATGTATTTAAAACAATGTGGTTAAACAACAACAAACAGCTTTAACAAGGAAAGAAAAACATATCAGCAGGAGGAAACTCTACACTCACATACAGTGAAACTTATGCAAGTTCCAAAGAGAACGTTCAGTTCAGTTCAGCTCTATTTAAACTAGCACCAAATCACAACAACAGTCACCTCAAGTCACTTATTAGTGTAAGAAAAGGAGCCCACAATAACAGAAAACTCCAATAATCAGACGACCCCCTATGAGCAAGCACTTTGGTGACAGTGGGAAGGAAGAATTCCCTTTAAACAGGAAGAAACCTCTGGAAGAACCAGGCTCGGGGAGGGGCAGGGCTTAGAAAGACAGGACAAACCATAAACTATTGTCAGTCCTTACAAACAGATCAAAATAACAGTAACATGTCTCACAACTTCCTACACACTGAAGACCAACAGCTATGGGAACGTTGGAGTTCTGACTACACACAGACACACACACAGACCCACACACACAGACACACACAGGCCACAGACCCAAACTAGTTATCGTCCTTAAGGCTGAAGACAGACTCTGGATCAGAGAGAAAAAACAGCAGCAACCTTTAAAGCAAACAGATGTTTGTTACTAAAAGCACCACCATGAAAAGATGTCATACTGAAAACTCACTCTGAACTAAAATGAAAGACTCTGATTAACAGAGCCATCCATGAAGACCACCAGGCTGCCCTGTTAGCCAAAAAAATAAAAAAAAACAACCCCTTTTCCTCATAATGAGATGTCCCATCTAGTCTTATCAGTTCATGAGACGCTCGTTCAGCATTCCCATGGATATGTTTGAGGAAACTGGTGGTTGGTTCATTGACTCACTGCGATGTTTTTAGTCTTTTACACTGACATGACAGCTGGATGGAAACATGGTGCCTGTCAGGGAGCAGGGAGGCTCACAGAAAAAGCAGAACTAAAGACTGAGTGAACATGCCGCCCACATCCGCAGAGTAAAGGAAATAAGACCTCTCTCTCACAGAGCAGACGCCAGCTACTGACGAACAAGACTCGAATCCATACAGAATCCATACTGAAGCCACACAGCAGGCAAAATAAGTATTGAACACATCACCAATTTTCTTAGTACATATATTTGTAGTAGCACCAATTGCTCAGGTGTGATTTTGTCCCGGATCTCATTATTCAGAGGGCGCTCTCTGCACCGGGGCTGTGATCGACCGTGGCTGCTGGGGCTCTGTGGGTCCTCTCAGCCTGGCTGGGGGGCTTCTTTGCCTCCCTCCTGCTGTGTGCCCAGCCTGGAGGCTGCGGTCTGTGACCGGCTTCCGGTGCAGACGGCTCCCCATGATAGTGTTTCCTCACTTGGCTCATGCGTACCCAGTCCAATTTTACTTTTTAAGTGTGTGCGTGTGTGTGTGTGTGTGTGGAGGGGAGGGGGGGCTGCTTTTAACCATGTAAAGCACTTTGTGCTACATTTTCTTTTTGTATGAAAAGTGCTTTATAAATAAAGATTGATTGATTGATTGATTGATTATTACACATAACTTATGGACCTCTGTGATTGATGTCTTTAGCATCTGTGGGCTGAATGGGTCGCTACAGGCGTCTGGTGAAAATTTCATCTCATTAGCATCTTTAGAAATATATTTAATTTGTTCAATACTTATTTTACCCACTGTGTGTTAAAGTGTCACCGAGTTCACAAAGTACAGGATAGGTTTGTAGCTTCTAGCAACACTTCCCAAACATGTTCCCTTGGATCCCCTGTGGAGGCACCGTGGGCAGACACACACTGCACTGTGGGCCCCTGCAGGGGTTGGTGCTAGCATACCTATATTATACCCACACACAACTGCTCAAGTGTGGACAAGAACCCCCAAGGGATTAATGTCTCTACCCAGACTCAACAAGATATACTATGGAGCTGCTTACAGAAAAAAAGTGAATCACATATGGCCTAATACCATTGACTTCTTTAGTTGGTCAGCAGCACATCAATAAGGTCTCCATCACTCTTTCTCTGCCCGTTGCTGACAGTGTGATGGCTGGAGATTAATAATAACTGATAATTGAATGTAGTGGTGGATAAACATATAGTGACTGAAGAAGAAACACCCAGTGCATCAATGGAGTCCCTCAGCAGCCTACGTCTATTGCAGCATAACTAAGGGAGGATTCAGGGTCACCTGGTCCAGCCCTAACTATATGCTTTAGCAAAAAGGAAAGTTTTAAGCCTAATCTTAAAAGTAGAGATAGTGTCCGTCTCCTGAATCCAAACTGGAAGTTGGTTCCACAGAAGAGGGGCCTGAAAACTGAAGACTCTGCCTCCCATTCTACTTTTAAATACTCTAGGAACAACAAGTAGGCCTGCAGAGCGAGAGCGAAGTGCTCTAATAGGGTGATATGGTACTACAAGGTTATTAAGATAAGATGGGGCCTGATTATTTATGTGAGGAGCAGGATTTTGAATTCTGGATTTAACAGGAAGCCAATGAAGGGAAGCCAAAACAGGAGAAATCTGCTCTCTCTTTCTAGTCCCTGTCAGTACTCTTGATGCAGCATTTTGGATTAACTGAAGGCTTTTCAGGGAGTTTTTTGGACATCCTGATAATAATGAATTGCAGTCGTCCAGCCTGGAAGTAATAAATGCATGAACTAGTTTTTCAGCGTCACTCTGAGACAGGATATTTCTAATTTTAGAGATGTTGCGCAAATGGAAGAACGCAGTCTTACATATTTGTTTAATATGTGCGTTGAAGGACATATCCTGGTCAAAAATGACTCCAATGTTTCTCACAGTGTTACTGGAGGCCAAGGTAATGCCATCCAGAGTAAGAATCTGGTTAGATACCATATTTCTAAGCTTTTCAGCGCCGAGTACAATGACCTCAGTTTTATCTGAGTTAAGAAGCAGAAAGTTAGTGGCCATCCAGGTCTTTATGTCTTTAAGACATTCCTGCAGTTTAACTAATTGGTGTGTGTTATCTGGCTTCATGGACAGATAGAGCTGGGTGTCATCTGCATAGCAGTGAAAATGTATGCTATGTCTTCTAATGATGCTGCCTAGGGGAAGCATGTATAATGTAAACAGAATTGGTCCTAGCACTGAACCCTGTGGAACTCCATAATTAACCTCAGTGTGTGAAGAGGACTCTCCATTTACATGCACAAATTGGAGTCTATTAGATAGATATGATACAAACCACTGCAGTGCAATACCTGTAATACCTACAGCATGTTCTAATCGCTCTAATAGGATATTATGGTCAACAGTATCGAATGCTGCACTAAGGTCAAGAAGGACAAGCACAGAGATGAGTCCACTGTCAGAGGCCATAAGAAGATCATTTGTAACCTTCACTGAAGCTGTTGGTGGTTATGAACGGTGTCCGTCAATTGAACGGGTGGTGGTGGTGGTGTGGACATGAGGCAGCCAGTCATCACAGAATGCATTTCAAACAGGATCACCAGGAGCAATGGTACCTTCTAACATACTTTTGTTTATGTATCACCAAATATGCAATACATGAGATTTTTCTAAAGCGAGAATGTTGTTGTGGTCGATTTGCCAAGATAAGATAATTACTCCAACATTATCTGAGATGTCAGGTCTAGAATCAGCTCTGATGTTGATGTGTGAGCCTCACAAACAGAAGCTGTCAATAACCAGAAGGGACAGGACCGAGGAAGATTTATTACAATAAATAACAGTGTGGGACAGAGGTGGTAATACCAGTACTCTATCGTATTGTTTTTGCCTTATACGCTTCATTTCCAAATATGAAGACATGATGGGTGGCTCTAGACTTTGGCACATAACTGTATCTATATGAAAAATGTAAAACATAAATAAATGCACACACACACCAAGTGAGCAGCTGGGGTCCTGAGTGCCGGCTGTCCAAATCCCCTCGTGCTCTCAGCATAGCTGTACGACCAACAGGCCCCCAGCAGCCTTTTTTAGGAATTTGGAGACGTGGCGAACGACCCTACAGGACAACTTCAATTCTTCAACGATTTTCTTTTTAAAATGCTTAAGAAAAAGTTACATAAGTTTCTCAGCAGTCCATTTAATCTGCTTGATGCATTGAAGCATACTTGGGGATTAGCCGAAACCTAACCTCACAGCACTACAGCCCCAGAACAGCTCGGTGAATCAGCACTAACTGAGTACGTCCCTTACAATCACAGAATCAGTGGGTGCAGAGTTTTCTGCTGATATAACATCTGTGTCAGGAGGCACAACTACCAAGTATTCCTGTGAAACTCAAAGCATCTCATTAGGCAAGACACTCAAATACAGGCTAGATGCTACAAAAACATGTATGCAGCACAGTGTCTGCAACCTTCTACATACAAGAGACTGACTCTCTGTCTCCTGCTAAACAACGACTGAGTCACTGTGAGCCAGTGTGAATGACAGATGTCAGCAGCTGCCTTGTTAATGAGGACAACTGAAACGCTGATTTCAAGATTCTGCCACATGCCTCGCAAATGTATTAAACTTTAAATAAAAAATGCTTTAAGTAACTAACACATTTGTTAAAGGGCTGTGTGTCACTGCTTCTCCAATCAAGCCACAAATACGTAGTATATGAAAGTCTGTGCACCACTGCATCTGCAAATTTAATTCTCTGCTAAGACTTCAGTCTCCAAATGTTCAATCCATGCACTTAACCTTATAGTGTGAAGAGTATGTAAACAGAATTATCATTAACAGTCTCAGCGGCATTCACTTTGATGATATAGTGATGAAAGCCTGAAATACTTCCTCATCCTTTATTATCAAAAAGCACCGACTGAGTGACACACAGGAAAAATGATGTGTCAAGTAGGCATTTAAGTGAGGCCTTGGGACATAAACACCCAATAAAAATTCAAGCATCGTAGCCTCTTTCATATCACAGTTACCACTCAGTGAGAGAAATCAGAGCTTAAGCTGATGGATAAACTCAAACACCCAGCTAAATGATAAAGATTAGGGCAGCAATACTGTAATTAAAAGATGTCCAGGTATATGTTGCAGCTTATTTTAGCTTTTATTTTTTAACCTCCCACCCTGTCACAGCACATGTCTGACCTCCCTGAGCCTGGTTCTGCCAGAGGTTTCTTCCTGTTAAAAAGGAGTTTTCCTTCCCACTGTTGATAACAATCAGGATGAATCTGGTTGTTTGGGTTTATCTGTATTAGCATCAAATCTTTACCTAAAGTGCCGAGGTGACTGTTGTTGTGATTTGGGCCTCTATACACTGAACTGAATCAGCCCAAAAAATGTTACAAAAGATTTTTACTGTTGGGTATTACTGGATCCCACCTCTTATTTTGAAAGATCAGATGCTGCTAACCAGCTAGCCCAGTTTCAAGTCCAGTTTCTCTGCTGCAGCTGATCAAATCACTGTTGCAGAGGATGTCGTTCAGATGCCTCTCCTTCAGGCCACGAGGGCCCATTTCACACAGAGTAGTGGCTTTAAATGCTGTGCTTGAATCTTTCATCCAACACAGGTTCTTGAACAGGTTCACACTTCTTCCACTACTGATCTTTAATGTAAAACCACGACATCCCAACATTAATGCTGTACACAGCTATCCCCCACAGTCATGAGTGCCCCACTCACGCCGTAAAGACCCAGATGGTTACAATATGCAAAGCAGCAGCAGCAGCACTGCGATCAGACTAATTTCACCCGCTTGGATGAGGTAATCCTCTTTCAGCATCGCTAGGCTAATCCACACCTACTTCACTGTTTTTACTACTTTTACTCTGTTACCAACAGCACTCTGCTTTGAGCGATAATGATAACTAGCATGAATCACCGGTAAACACAAAGTCTAAACCCCGTGGAGGGTTTCACATAAGTTGAGGAAGAGGAACTCGTCTGGCGTTTTTTCCTTTTCTCGTTGGAAGTTAGCTTCCTGAGAATAGCAGCTTTCTTAAAAGCGATAATTATGACTGTGCTCAACTAGAAACGGAATTACAACCTCATATGTTTGAAGCTCTTAAAGCAGAAACGTTATATTGGACGCTAACGGCGCCGCTCAGGCCGGTGGGAGACGGGCCAGCTGTACGAGGCTGAATCCCCGTTAGAGATACTTGACGTTCATACGGTTAGTCACGTTAACCTGCCGAAGCAAGAAGTCGCTATGAAACACATAAAACAAGTTAAAACGTAGAGTGGCTGGTCACGTAGCTATGACAGGATCGAGGAAACTTGTTTCTTTGAAAACAGTGTTGTGCAACGCGGCGGGGAGGGGAAGGATGAGTGTTCGCCCTGAGCAGAAAGAAGCAGGTGGCGATACAACAAAAGGCGTCTCTCATAATTAAAGCTAGCATGATGGCAGGCTTTTTCAACTTACTTAGAAAAGTGAAAAACAAGCTAACCTGCGTGTGTTATGTCGGACAGGTCATAGTTCTTGGCGCTCCGAGGAAACTCCTTCAGTTTACGGTTTGACAAGTTGAGAGCCCCGCTCGTGGCAGCCTCCTCGAGCGCTTTTTCCACGCTACGACTGGCCGCTACTGTGGCAGGCAGCTGGGCTCCATCCCCAGCAGCCATCAAACGTACAGGTCTACCTCCTCTTACACTTTGTTTGAAGCGTCCACTCCACGTTCATACCCTGTAGGTCCGTGTAAAATCCAGAGTGGGCGTTCTTCGTGGACACTTTCAAAGCAGGGAATTATTTCTTTTTTTAACGCAGGCTTCGCTCAACAACGGAAGCTCTCGATTCCGTTACTGAACGAGGGGCTGTCAATCTTCCAGGAAGTCGCGTCAAGCTACAAAATGTCGCGACTGTTTTACGGGAAGCCCGGGTCTCTCCTTCAAAATAAAATACCAGAACCAAAATAAAATAGTGTAGTAAACCTCCGACGGTTATGAGTGCTGCTCTGTATGTGGCAGGCTTTTAGCAGAGCAAACAGAAAAATAAAATTGGACCAATAAAAGAGCTCACAATACTGATAACTGTGCATATTTTAAGTAACTAACTAAACTCATTTTTAGCGATAGATGATATGGTTTGGACATTTTATCGTCAGTTGTGATAATTTTAGGTTCAGATTTTGACTTCTAGGCTGCTCGTTACATGAAGAAGAATTGCAAAATGTTGGGAACTGTAACACTGGCGCTATCATAAGGGTTCAGTTTAGAATGAACTGGCTTTACAGCACATATCTATTCGCTTTACATGTCAAATGATGTACCGTCCATCACAAAGAAATGTATAGAGAAATAAATGTTGATAGGTTACATGAAAAGTAGAATAGCCTTTTATTATCATTGTACATGTACAGTGAAATTGTGGGTGCTCCTCACTAACTGTGCATGAAATGGTAAATGGTAAATGGTCTGTATTTGTATAGCACTTTACACATCCAGTCATCCACCCATTCACACACACATTCACACGCTGGTGAATGTGTGTGTGGAATAAAATATAAACAGTTGTATAGATAGAATTAATAACAGCCAAGAGGAGTACATACAAACAAGAGAACCATATACAAAACAGGAGGACGGCGCACATTACAGGTTGCAAACTGATGAAGGTTAATCAGACCATGGCTCAGATTGGTAAGTGGGTGGGTAGGGGTGGGGTGTGGGAGGGATAGTGTTTGTTAACAGTCTGAATGGCCAGAGGGATGCAAGGGATGCAGTAGAAGGCCAGCATCAGCTTCTGGTCCAGGTTATTCTTCCTCAGGACACGGAGGAAGTGTAGCTGCTGCTGAACAAGGCTTGGTTTGGGCCAGGAGTACAGGAGGAGGCCCTAATCTATACTCAGTACAGAATATTCAAGTGTCCTTCCTGAATGTGGCTTAAACTCTACAATAATCAGGACCGAGTTAAGTAAGGTTAAATTAGAACACGTGGGTTAAACCTCATAAGGATAAGTAATCATACATAGTGCTGAAAGTATTCATGGGTTCAAAATACATATATTAAATGAAAACTGTGCAAAAATGATTTCTGTTGAATATTTGCTGCTCATTGTGGAACTGAGGTATAGAATTAGTAAAAAGGTTACTGTGACCATTTAATCCTCTCTGAAACCGAGCGTAGAATTTAAAAAGAAATATTGAATCACAAGTTCCACCTTTCCAACTAGAATGATGTACATACGCTCACCGTGATGACTCAAATCCAGTTGTATGGTTGCATTACCCTCAGCACCAGGTGCTGATGGGCAGCTGATGGAAACATGACAACCACCTACACAAATACTCATTCTTGGCGACCTGTGGTCGACTTGGTCAGCAGCACTGGGTTCACAAATATCCCTGCAGACTTTATCTGCCAGTTGACCCCTATTAATGAGTACAGAAATCACGTGCCTGTTGGTGTTCATTTACTAATATTGCCAAACAAAAGTTAAATCAGTCTCCAAGAAGGATTAATTTAAAGCCTCTGTGCAGTCACAGCACTCCTGCTTAAATCTGTAACTATTCAAAAGTCTTGAAAAACGAATTGCTTTGAGCTAAGACAGATGAAATGGCCATTTGAATTAGCTTTGTCTATTAAGCCTTAGAACGCAGTTATGGGTTTTATTTTGTTAGAATTAACCGGAAGTGAAGCAACGCTGTGTTTGTCGACGTAGCTTTCGCGGGGGTTATAAGGGGTGCGGCCAACGAGGGTAGAGGGAAGCATGGGCGTCGCCTCAATGAAAGTATTTTTGAGGCAGACTCGAGGAGGCGGAGACTGTGTGAAGCCTGTTAATATAATAAATGTATTTATATCTACATTAAAGTTTCAGAGTGTAAACTTTTTACAACACAATTATAGTAATCACACAAGCTTTTTCCAAATGAAGGCAGAGCCAGGTGAGCCAATAACAGTTCCACTTATCTCACTGAAGTTAATGAAATTTTCTTTAATCTTTCATTTTCATTATAGTACCGACGGGATTAAATTCAATATTACTGTGTGCAGTATTTTCATGTTTTAAACATCCATATGAGACATACTATAGCTATAGTTACAGAGTGATTTCACTGTGTGTTTGTGATTCGGATGCATTCCGGTTTGCAGTGTGTGGCTATTGTTGGAGGGTTGTTTGGGTTTATAAATAGTTGATATGGAGGATTCATCATCCCGCAGGAATCATAGGTTTGTCCTTCTTTAATCTACATTCAACGTCCCCATTTTAAAGTGTGATGGTTGTAAAATAGTTTACATTATTAAAGAAATGCAGTTTCTTATTCCTTTATTTCTTCTGGCAATGTGTTGTTTCAGTTCTCTGACTGATCGTTGATAATTACAGTGTAAATAATGTTTGTTTATTCTCCACCATAACTTTGTCACGGTCCTGGATTCTGAGCGTAGCAGAATGTTTTAGTTCTGTTTAATATCATGTTTTCCACATAGTCTGTTCTTCATTTACATCCTTTTAAGTTTGTATTTAAGTTTAAATCTGCGTTTATTTTTCATGAGTCTACTCTCTGATTTCCCTACTTTTATCCACAGTTATAGTCATTCCCTACTCTTCAATCTTCTTACCCTGTTCCCTGTTCTTAAGTCAGCTTTGGTGTCAGATGTTCACATGTTTCGTTATTTCCTGTTTTATTATAGCTTCTTACCTCCTGTGCACTGGATTTAGCTTTGTGTCCTGTGTTTTGTTTTACCTGTTACAAAATGTGCACATTGTGCTTTTCATTTCAGGTGGTAGAGCGGGTCACCTACTCACCGGAAGGTTAGTGGTTTGATCCAGTCTGCTCTAGTCTGCATGCCTTGGGCAACGCCCATGTTCCGATGCATCCATCAGTGCGTGAATGTGAGTGAATGTTAGACAGAAGCACTAAAAACCTTAGATAAAGTGTGTGAATGGGTGGATGCACGAGTTGTATAAAGCTCTTTGAGTGCTCAGTGAGAGTAGAAAAGCACCATATAAGAGTTGTATCCTTTGTCTCACTTCAGTTCTTTGTTGTGTCATACTAACCATTTGTCTGCCTTTGTATATTAGTCACATCGCGAGTCGCCTCGGGGGGACGCCCTAGCATGTTGATCCAAATCGAGCTGACGTTCCATGTGATGCGACGAAAGATGCCCTGACCGATGTGTCACGTCATGTGTCGCCAGGGACCCACACCGTTGGCCAAGGACCAAGGATCCTTGTTTCCAGCTGGCACCATGAGGAGGTGGTGTTGGGGTTTCACCAGACCCTCCCGGATGTAGGCTCACGAGTTAACTCAGCATGGCCTAAATGGTGTGAATCCACTGGCATCCAGTGCGTTAAGAGGATGCCCGAACACCTCAAAGCTAAAATCAACAAGAGAGTCATACGGCCGGTGGCCCTATAGGAGCGGAAGATGGAGATGAACATGCTCAGATGGATGGTGGGCGTAACCCGCCTGGATCATGTGACAAATGAAGTTGCCCCAATCGAAAAGAAGATGAGGCAAGCACACCTACAGTGGTATGGACACGTCATGTGCAGTGAGGAGAATCTGGTGTCAAGAACAGCCCTCTGACTTGACCCTGGATCTGCCGACTGCAAGGAAGACCGAAGAAGCGGTGGATGGACGCAATCACCAATCTCGCCGTAGAGGACACCCAAAACTCATCCAAATGGAGAAGACAGCCACACAGCGGACCCCGTGCTGGGAAGACACTAGGAAAGAGAGACCGAGCATGTGTCTGCCGTTGAGTGTTCCCTCAGCTGTTTGGGGTGGTGGACTTTGTTTTCCACCTGTTGGTCTTTGTAAAACATAAAAAAATGTTCTTTCTTGTTCATTTACCCTGTTCAACAAGTAATAGGTGATAACAAGGTTTTTGAAACACAGAAACAAGATAGTGAATAAAAATTTGTTATATTTCACGTTTCATTTAATTATTACAAAATGAGTAATATCCAACCATAACCAAAGGTGTATACAATTACCCATACAAGTTTCAGCCCCAGCATCCAACATCAGCATGGAGGAGAGGAAGGCACTCACATCACTTAGTAATGACAACAATATTATCATCCTTCCGGCAGACAACGGTAGGTGCACAGCTCTGCTAAACCAGAAAGACTATCATGAGAAATAGACGAAAATACTTATGAGGCCTTAAAACCAGACCCAGGTTGCGGTTACAGGAAGAAGGTGATAGATTTTCTGGCTTCGATCCTCAACCCGCTGGTGGGCAGCTCTGAACACCACATCCTGAACACCCTGGATTGTGTTGAGAAGGTGAGAGATGTCATGATGGAGGCAGATGAAACCATGGTCTCCTACGATGTTACATCTCTGTTCACTTGCATCCCAGTCATGGAAGTGTTGGAGGTAGTTCGTAAGAGATTACAGGATGACCCCAACCTCAGCAACAGGACCACTCTCAGCATCGACCAAGTGTGTTTGAACTGTGTCTTCATTCCACCTACTTCACATACAAGGGTCAGTACTACAGGCAGAAACATGGGCTCCCCAGTTTCACCCATCGTGGCCAATTTGTACATGGAAGAAGTGGAAAAGAGGGCTTTGCTATCCTACCCTGGAACACCACCAAGCCATTGGTTCAGATATGTCCAGGTATCAAATCTCAGGACGTTCCACAATTCACGGATCACATTAACTCGGTGGACCGATACATCAAATATGAAAAGTGGCAGGTTAGCCTTCTTAGACTGTGAGATTTCCATCAGTAATGGGGGACATCTAAAGCTGACGTGTACCGTAAACCTACATATACGGATCAGTATTTAAGGACACCCACAAACTGGGTGTCATCAGGACGCTACAACACAGAGCGAACACCATCCCCACTGACACAGCAGCCAGGGAGGCAGAAGAACATCAAAAAGGCCCTGAGTAAATGTGGTTATCCCAGCTGGACTTTTGTCAAAGCTGGAAAAACTCCTAAAGAAAGCTCCAGCTGATCCAGGAGAGAAGGACAACCGCTGCCCAAGCGAAAACCTGTAGTGATCCCATATGTGTCAGGAGTATCAGAGCAGCTGAGATGCATTTTTTCTAAACACCAGGTCTCTGTGGCTTTTAAACCCCAAAACACGCTGCGCCAAAAACTGGTCCACCCCAAGGATCGGGTCCCCGACACAACATCTCTGAATCGAGGAGGGGTACATCTTTCACAATCATGCTGTGTTGCTGTGCGTAACTGTGGTCATAAAAATGACTACAGTTAAAAAAATTGTTTTAAATTGTATAGTAGAAAATAAAAAAGAGACATTTTTCTGTTGTTTACCCGTTTATAGCTTAATGACTTTGTGTAGTATGAAGGCCAATAAGGGAGGTTTTTATCAGCAGGAAAAGCTGTTAAAGTCCATTCTGCTTGTACTTGTTTGTGGTGCACAGCAGCTCAAACAAGTTGGGAATTATAACATAATAATAGACTAATTTAAACACTCAGACAATGAACCATGGCTACATGCACAAAGACACTTTGTATATAGTTTATTTTATGTAATATTTAATACTGAATTGTAAACTAAGTCTTTTTAAGGAAGCAAGTTTTTATTCAGTCTTATCATAACAGCTTTATTTTTATGCATTTACTACTGCCAGGGAGAGCACACATGAGGCTAAAGTCCTGGACGAGTTTGAAACATTTCATTGACTAACATGGAAAATGCCTGAAAATAAAAATGAGCATCACTTTATCCTAATTTCACTACTTTACCGCTAATTTTACAGATAGACTCTTGGCATTGGCATCCTTCATGCAGTGGAGCCAATGCATCCGAACAGAGGGCGGCCCAGGAGGTAATAATAAAGAGAGTTGATGTGTATCTGACCTCCTGCTCTGACAGTTTCCTGCTCATGTAAATGTTTGGGCAGCTGATCCCCTTTACTTGGAGTGTAGAGCAGGGGTTCCCCACAGAGTAATGTAATGACCGACCCGACACCCTGTCATGCTTGTCACATTGGGAGTGTTCTTCCAGTACCCAGTACAGTGGTCTCCAGCTCACTATATAAAGGAGAGAAACCTCACCACTTATGCTTACAGCTAGATAGCGCAATGAAAAAACACCTCTAAGTACTGGGTGAATCCTACAGAACTAGACATGCAGTATAGAATGAAAATATACATTAGGCACTAATCACAAGAATGCCTGCGGTGAAAATACGGGCTTTGAGGTAAACCAGTACGAAACAAACATTTAAAGACTACATTTTTTGAACATCAAAGATAAAGTTACCCAAGAGAAAGAAAAATACACTCCTCAAAACGTGAAGTGTAAACCGGAAACATCAACAGTTCCCCTAGATGTATTTTTCTTACTTGGTTATCGTCTTAATGTAAGTCCCATGTGACCCCATCATGAGTAATCCACAGCCGGGCTGGGTGGAGCAGGTCGAATCGGACCCCTTTGACTCCTCAGAGCTAGCGGCCGCTGTCTGCAAAGGCTGCATGTGCTCGCGCCGTCTTGGCGGTATAATCGGGAAAACCAAGATGGTCATATTGTTCACCTTGATCCGCTGAAGCTCCCTTGCCCTCGAAAGGATTTTAACTCAGTCAGTGTAGTAATGTAGTTAGATACTATGGCACGGGGACGCTCATGTGTCTTAGTTTTGGGAGCCAGAGTACGGTGAGCGCGATCTAGCGGCGACTCCTCTGGGAGGTCAAAGGCCTCCTTTAGCAACTGCGAATTGGCATCCGTGAACGCTGACAATTGGCCGTCTTCCAGAACACCAATGATGCGGATGTTTGACACCGGGACCGGGACTCCAAATCGTCACATTTATCCTCCAACTTGGCCTTAGTTAGATGTTCCACTTTTCTCTGGAGGCTGATGATGTCGTCAGTACAGGTGGACAGGGATCGCTGCATCTCGGTAACCGTTACCTTTAGTTAGGTGAAACTCTCCTACTCTACTTTGAGAGCGCTGACATGGCTACTATCGGCGGCCTGGGCCCCAGTCCCCGACTCAGGACAGGTCAAGGGCTCATCAGGAGAAGCTGCAGGCGAGGCTGGATCAGGTTTCCTCATTTAGGCGGCTTTGGTGGCATTTTAGTGACCGAAATATAAAAGTTTACAATTGTAAAAGGACTATTGCCTGGGGTTGAGTCAGAGAAAAAGTGCTCAGTAATAATTGATAAAAACAGCCAACTCTGCAGGAGCTCACTGAAACGCTACTCAGACCAAACCGCCATGAGCTGGAGTCCAGCTCTGTTTAGGGACTGGGACAATACAAGATATTTTCCATTGAGTGGGCCCTCTTGTTGGAACGGCTCGACCAGCTCAGCTGGCGGTCTGAGTCGGGACTAAAAGGGAAAAGGGACATAAGCTACGTCTAATACGTTTTCGTTTGAAAAAACAAAAACAAAAACAAAAAAACGGAGAGAAAACTATGCATTTTTGTTTGAAAACGCATCGTTTTCTCTCCGTTTTGGCCTCCCGTCCTGAGACGGCAATTTCCCCAAGGAAAACGCGGCGTTTTGAAAACGCTCTTGAAAACTAATACTCTTGAAGATGGTGCGTTTGCGTCGCAGTGTGGACAGTGAAAACGGAGACTTTCTAAAGCGATGACGCATTTTAGTCATGTGGTGCAGTCATTTGACCAATTAAACTAAGATAGCGGAGGGCATTATACAGCAGTTGTTTTGTTTACTCTGAATATTGACAGCCGTATTAAAGATTAATATCAGTCTGCACAAATTCTTTAATTCTCACTCGCTTTTGCAACTTTGTACTTTTGTACTCGCAGCAACAACTCCACTTCATTGTTAGTCCATTTAAAAAACTCGGTGCTTCTCCTCGACATTCTGCCGCGACGTTTCAAAGAGCCAGAAAGTAAATGAACGGCAGACAGAAATGAGGTAGGCCGAATCTTCTTGCGCTTCACGCATGCGCAGTACTGGAACCTAAGTATTTTCGGCTGTTTCAATGTGGACGCACAACTCTGTGAATGACTGAAAACGCTAGTGTGGACGTGGAGCGTTTTCAGACATAAACGCTGTTTTCAAATCTATCCGGGCTGGTGTGGATGTAGTCTTAGGCGTCCTTGGCCACCTTCAGGCACTGCTTCACCTCCTGCTGTGCTGATAACTGTCCTGTCCTTTGTTCTGAAGGCCTCCTTCTTCCTGCTGGGGACAGCTTTGACCTCCTGTGTTATCCACAGTTTGATGTTAGATTTGGACTCGTATTGAAAAGGCGAAAAAATTCAGTTTAAAATATTGCATTGAATTTCCCGTGTTGGCTGGTAATAACTAGCGCAATGGATTAGTTCACTCAACATATTGAGTTATTTTTGTCTTTCATTTTTGTCTTTCATCAGTGACCCTGTCAGCTACTCTCCAGCTGCACTATTTTCCCACCAAAGATTTTGTTTATTTATTTTCTATTTTTGTTTCCGCTCAAGTCCCAGCAGGAAAAATGACATCAGCGCTTCTCACGCTCTTTATGCCTTTTTCTTCTGAGCTGTCCCTCTCTTTCTCTCCTACAATCAGTATTTCCCTCATGTGGATGTGATCTCTCCAAATCCAGGACATGATGGCTCACACTACAATATTACTGATTTTAGAGTATTGTGATGCATGTACAACAAAGAGCCAACAAGACAGCTCTTCTTATGACTTTACAAAAAGTTTTGAGGATTTATTTATTTATTTATTCAAAGTCCATCTGCTGTGTTAGTCAGCCTCCCCTGACACCACACGGCCCCCAGCAGACCCATGGCTGATTTCCTCTCCTGTTAGGGGGGTGGGGTCAGGGGAGGCTGACCAACACAGCAGATCTCCATCAGCTAATCATCCCTCCTCTCTTTTAGCCGGCTGTTGCGAGCAGTGCCGGACTGAGCTGGAGTGTGACAGCTGGAAAGCTGCACAAACAGGCTGACAGGTCCTGCTGTTACAAGCATAGAGCATATTATTGGTCCCCGGTCCTTTGAATGTTAAATCAGTCTAAAGAAGTGGGCATCGTACTGGATTCACTTTATCTGGCCAGGATCGCTCTGATTTTGAAACAGAACTGTGACCCTACTTTCATCTCATAGTACAGACCTGTATCTCTCCTCTCAGTCTAAGCAAAATGACTAACCAAGATCTAATCATCTGAAAACTTATACTGCCAAAATCATACTTCTGGATCAGACAAAGCTCATACCCAGTGGGCATATTTATTTCAACATGCAGAGACTTTTTGATACCATCTACAGTATATCCCTGCTCACAGCAGGGAGGATTCAGTTGTATCTCTTTTTGTGCCGAGAAGGCTTTTGCTCAAGTTGAACGGCCTTTTGGTCGACGACTTTTCACCTCTTCCTGTATCATCTGGGGTGGTTGGAACAAGTGGTGTAAAAGATCATTATGATGCTTGAGCCATTTCCTTATCAAGGCTGAGTGGAACAGAGTCTACACCCAGTCTTTGGCTAAAATCTAGCATATCTGAGCCACAGCTGTAGGAAGTGATAGATTTCTGGCTGATCTTTATGAGTGGCCGTTGCTCTGTCTCTCTCTCTCTTTCTGCCTGGGAATTTTTACAGGTAGCTTGTGACATCTATGTAACACACAGAGATTCATTCAACATTCATTTAGGGTGGATGGATTGATGCAGGCTGTAATTAAATTACTTCAAACACAGAGCACCAACTTTTTCTTCAGTTTGTCTTCTTTGTCTGCTTGTGGCTGGTTGCTTTAGCCTGTTGATGGTGTGGCCAGTTGTCCCAGTCAGCACAGGGAATCCCATTATTTTAAACATTTGATCATGCTGCTACAGCAAAGTTCTTCCAGTTATACAAGAATAGCAGCAATTTCCCAACCTTAGAGTTAAATGATATTCAGAGCAATTAGATTTCCAGGCTATTGCACTGACCTCTGCTCGAGTACATATGTGTTTTTAGAAAAGAGGTAACATGCAAGACCCTGATAATTGGTATGTGGGGGAGGCGGGGGTGAGCACTCTGCTGTGCTTCATATACTAAACTAAATGGTAAATGGCCTGTATTTGTATAGCGCTTTACTCAGTCCCTAAGGACCCCAAAGCGCTTTACACTACATTCAGTCATCCACCCATTCACACACAGGTGATGGCAGCTACATTGTAGCCACGGCTGCCCTGGGGCGCACTGAGGCGAGGCTTGACCAAATGGGGCTATTTAATTTTACCATCAACTTTGATAGCTTTCTGCCTGCTAAACCCTAAACTGGATAAGCAGATAAGAAGATGAATGTATGTGGGGACTTTTATCTATACTAAATTAAAAGTTAATGCCATGTGAAAGAAAAACTAATGCCAGCTCATTTCGATGTAAAATGGGAAAGAGATACGCCACATAAACTACATTACCCATAAGCTCTTAGAACGGAACCGCACAGAGAGCTCATTTATTGGCTGAAAAGCTTCCGCGGTAATCACGTGACTGCCGTCATCCGGGTAGCCATGGCTGTATATAAAGACCCACTGTGGGGGGGAGGGGGTCTAGTTCAAACAACAGTCGATATTCAGTGTAGACGGAGGATATTATTTTGGCTGCCGAGTCAGAGTTTCTTTGTAAGTTTTTAAATATGGTACGTATTACATGTCGTATTAACAAAATATTATAACGACACACTCTGTTTAGGTAGTTTATTTGAAATAAATCTTTATTTGGTAGCGCTGCATTTTCTTTATTAGTTAACAGTTGGCCGCTAGCATTGGCTGGTGTAGTGGATTAGCATGCTAAATACCCACTGGCTTCACTGGGGAAGCGCTAGCATGGCTAGCGAATATTAAGCGGACCTTAAGTTAATGTTGGGCTACAATAAGGCGCGTTTCGGCGGAGGCACACTAACAGTACTGGTGTTTTACAGGCTGGTGGTAAAGCTGGGAAAGACTCTGGAAAGACCAAGACCAAAGCGATTTCGCGCTCTCAGAGAGCAGGACTGCAGGTTTGTCCCCAAATTTCATTCATTTTCTCGGTTGCGCATGCACGCGCTATTAGCCAAAAGTCAGTGGTTCTTTGTCGGTGGCGGGCTCTCATCGAGCGGCCAGCACGGCTTTGCTTCTGTTCACTCGTGTCATTATCCCCGCAGTTCCCGGTAGGCCGTATCCACAGACACCTCAAGTCCAGAACAACGAGCCACGGCAGAGTAGGAGCCACCGCGGCGGTGTACAGCGCGGCTATTCTCGAATACCTTACTGCTGAGGTGACACTAAGCTCCGTTTATCTTGCACTTCGTTGCTTGAAGTGTTGATCTTTTTGTAAAGGCTGTCTCTCTTTCAGGTTCTAGAGTTGGCAGGAAATGCATCAAAGGACCTTAAAGTAAAGCGTATAACCCCACGCCACTTGCAGCTGGCTATTAGAGGAGACGAAGAGCTGGATTCACTTATCAAGGCCACTATTGCAGGCGGAGGTACGAACATTACAGAGAACTGTTACGGTCTTATACTCCCGTACTGTAGTGGTTTACACATTTTGTTGAGGCACAAATCCTTTTTGTGTTGCATCTGGTGTAAAACTGTAACACAAACACTGTTGTGGCAACTCTTTGTTACAAGGGAGCAGCTAAAAGTGGTTACTGAAATGAAAACTTAACCGTTCAAGTATATAAACTGTTATAACATTTATTTTTTCAGGCGTGATCCCGCACATCCACAAGTCTCTGATCGGGAAGAAGGGCCAGCAGAAGACTGTATAACCTGAAGGGTTCAGCAAGTTGTGCCATCTCAGGATGAAGTCTGCATCAAGTGGTTAAATGTCTTAGATTAGTAATCTTACATTATTTTATGGTAGTGTGCATTTACTACTCTGGGTGGGGTTTGTTTTGGGTTTTTTGTTTTGTTTTTTTTTTTTAATAGTGGGCCCCTCCCCTCTCCTGCAGGTTTTTGGGGGTGGGGGGCGGCTCCAGCCGGCTTGTCTTGGATGTATACGTGTATTTGGCCTTTCTGTTTTTAATCTTCACAGCTTTGAAAGGAGCTCACAGCCACCAAACCTAGTCGATACAGAGTACAGGATGTGCATAGCTTTTGTGAAAACTCAAGATGTGCTTATGTGCTTTGTATGTACCTTTAATGCAGACCATCCATTTCAGGCTTGTATTTCAAAGCATGTTCATTCTCTTTACCACTGGACTGTCATGGACCGGTTCATAACCTTGTTGGTATTTTTGGATTCCTGAATAAAGACTGGATTTGGCACAGTCAGTGTTTCTCCTAGTCTGTCTTATTCTCTTTGAAGAGAGTGCTGTGACTTTCCTCTTAATCATGCAGTGATGTATGACTACAGGTGGCGTAATGTGAAGCTTTGACTTTTGTTCAGTTTTACACAAAATTGGAGAAATGCTAATGGGCCAGTTAGATGAGCTGGCTTCACGCAGTGTTTTAGGTTTTACTTTTTTATTTTTAATACTTGAGGTCTATTGAATATTCAAACTTATTTGCTAATATGCACTGAAATTCTCATGGGTGCAAATGACTGGAAAGTCAGAACTTCAACCTCTGTGATGGTTGAAGTTGGTTAAAATTTCCAAAGCCAGACAGACCTTTATTTGTTTACATGACCTGAGTGCTACCTGCAGTCCTAAGAAATGCTTTTAGCAGGGTTGGGTTCATTCATTCTGGATTACCTATAGGTGTGACAGGTGACCTCTGACTCTGGCTGCTGGGATAGACTCCAGCAACCCCTGTAACCCTGAACTGGATAAGAGGATGAATGACTTTCTACATTTTTAGTGTGTTTTAGTCTTAACTTTAGGGTGGGTGGCACTATAACCCTAGTGGACTCCCGTTATGTGAAGTGCTAATTCATATATGAACCTCATATAAAAAAACCTAACAGCATTCAGAAAGTGCTTATTGAGCATATATGAGACAAAACAGACTTATGGGACAAACCAGTCAGGTATTTCCTTCTGTTTCCTTTTCATTAAACATGGTTGTCTCAAAAAGGGTTTGACCAACAACTTTGGATAGGGTGATTTTTCTGTAGCTTGGTGATAATCAGTGGAAGAAAATCAAACACACGACTGTTTCCTGCACTTGTTTCAGTTTATGGGAGGAGTGAAACGCTGCAGTGTCTGCAGCTTTTGACGAGACGAGATATGGAGGAGACATTATCTTTATTTTCATTGCATAAACGGCCAAGAGTGTCATGGTGAAATGCAAACGTCCAAGTTTTAAACAGTCAGGGTTCATCCCCCTTACGTCCCTACTGCAGGGACCTAAACATTTGAAGTCTGTGGTCTAGTGGACTCGGTGGCTTTTCAAAGTGCTGCAGTGCCGACATGCAAGAGTTTTCTGTCTTTGCCTGTGTTCAGAGTTACAGGAGTGTTGTACATGTGAGTTTTTAAAATGATATACTGCAGGCGTAACATCGTAAATCCAATTATAGTATATGATCCACTTCATAGAAACAACTGGGAGACCACGTTTTTATTTCATTTCACTGAAATTGTAAGAATTCTGATTGTTTTTAAAACTAAAGGTGCCTCAAGTTTACTTTTAGAAACCCAAGTAGCGTTTGGACATTTCCCATATTAGACTGGTCTCTGCTGCATTTAAAAGGTTCTTCAATGCAGCACCCATACCTGATATTGAATACATGCTTTCGAATGCATTAAAGTTTACTGAGTAAAATGTTCATAGAAATAAAAACAGAAAGCTAACAGCAGGATATCATTTAATTGTAATTGAACTGTCCACTGTTGCCCACTCACATCCTGGGCCTTCTGACCTCAGTAAGTCACATGATAGGGTGGGGCTAGGTTTCACAGTGGGTTCACCTGAAACCTTGGCTGTATCCCAATTCAGGGTCTGCAACCTTAAAGTACTGTCTAGCCTTCGTAGTGCTGCCCAGGTTGCCTAGCAACCATGATACTAACAGCTGGAAACGTTTCATAGAGCTTTGTTTGACAGAAATGAAGGAGAAAATCTTTTGTTCATTTGTTTCTACATGAGCTTTGTGTGATTTAATAAGTATCTGATGCTGAGACCACAGGACTGTAAAACATGATTGTTGGGTTCATTTCTGTACTGAACAGTCATATAAGATTAGCTAGTAAATAACAATTAGCTAATGTTGTTCATGAGACTAAAATCATCTCACTTTGGTAATGTAAATATAATATGGCCAATATTATAGTTATTATATTAATCATTATTAGTTATTACAGCAGTGAGTTTGAACTCTGTGTCAAATACTGAGCTTCAGTAAAGATTGAAGTTGCAGTTATTTATATTTCCTATCACCTTAAATCTTCACTCAAAGACAAGCATCTATGACAGTGTATATATAGATGTATCATACATTAGAGACAAATATTGTTCTTTTAATATGTTGGCATTACTAAATTTGGCTCAATGCTTACATATATGTGTAAAAAGAAAATGTACGAGCTGTGAAAACTGTGTCTGATAGAATGAAGAGTAGACTGATATATGAAATATTCCTTTATTGGGTGAGAAAATCAGACCATGTCATAACTGCTTTAAGTCATAAAGAATAGATATCAGAGCCTTAAACTGGCTGACTTCTGTTAAATGGGTCAAACTGGGCAGAAAGTCTACAAACCCATAACATCCTTATAGAATATGATGTAACACTATAGATCAACTTACCTCAGAATATATAAAGCATATAAACAATTACAGCGATATGATGCAACAAACACAGCAGTACTACTAATCCAAAATACTCAAAGCTTCATAGAACTGAAACAAACATTTATTTTTAGCTCCATTCTGCTGCTGATACATACTTTAAATTTCTGAACATTAAACTTGTTGCTGCCTTTCATAGTGTGTAACTTGAAGGCCCTGAGTACTTTCTCCCACACTGAAAACACTGGAATGATCAAATTATTTGAACATTACCTAATAAGACCGATTCAGGACAGACAATTAGTTATGTTAAACTTTTCTAGCAGTCCTTCACAAACAGGGAACAGTCTGTCTATTCTCTCCATCTGTCAGCTGCTGCTGGCTCTTCCTCCTCCTCTTCCTCACACACTGCTGAGTTTGTCCTGGTGGATCATCAGGGGTGCAAAGCCTCACAGATGATGTGCAGCAGTGGGTCCCTCAGTCTGTCCTCACTCTGGACACTTGCAGTTGTCACACATGGAAATCAAATGTGTGATAAGCTGCAGGATTCAAACACAAGTGTAATTTATAAATACATGTTCATACTTTTATTCCACAATCAGAGAGAAAGAAACAGAGAGAGTGCAGGACAGACAGACAGGTGACAGTCTCAGGTGTATACACTGCTACAAACAGGAGGATTTAGTGTTTGTGTTATTACGAGTGCTAAACAAGAAGAGTTCCCAGATGGTACAGTGGACACACGTGTGACTCCTGATGGGTCTGTCTAGCACAGGCCCACCGCTGGAACGAGACAATTTAAAAACACAGCAAAAGCATTGAACACCAAGTAGGAAAAGTTCTTCGTGTTACTCATGCATGAGGGAGACCTGCCTGGAGCCAAGTGTCGTTCCACCACTTGACCTCCGTCAGACTCTCAGCCAGGTTCCCCATAGCACTCCTTTTATTGTGGTTACATGAATATGCATAGGGTCATTAACATATAACATCTTACATAGGTAAGCATGTGAACAAAGGATTGTCTGTGTGTGTGTGTGTGTGTGTGTGTGTGTGTGTGTGTGTGGGGTCAGAGTATGACCCCATAAATGACTTCCCTAAACCTACTGGTCTGGAAAGTCCAGCAGTTCATCTAAACAAAAGGCACTCAGACTAAAACAGATATAGCTACGTTTATCCTACCATAAAACAATAAAACAATGTACGACCTCTTCCCATGCTCCCAGGATGTAGGTGTGGATTCCAGAACACTCTGGAATGCACACCAAGCCTTTGCAGCCTGCTAAAGATCACACATCCTATCACTACACAATTAATTATACACCTCTAAGCATATATAAGTAGATATTTCTAAGCATAAATGACAATCAACATTACAAAACCTAACATTCCCCCCTTTTTGACCTTTATGCTAGAAAAGTTCCCAGTTATGATCACCTCATGTCTGAAAGTGTAAATGCAAACATTTTTATACACAGCATATGTCAATCACCCTAAATTACTGTAAAAGTACACAGTTTAACAAATGTATTAGCAGTTATCCCATTCCTCATTGATCTCATCCAATGGCAAACTGCATCCTACGAGCAAACAAATGAATTGTTAATAGTCAAAAGAGAAATTAACATTTTCAAAAACATCTCAGCTTGGTGGTGCTCCTCTGGGCGTGCAAATCACATGTCTCTCTGCAGAGTGGTTTAAGTTCTGCAGGGCGTCATAAATGTCTCTTCCAGTTGTTTCCATCACTGTCCACAGGACCAGAGTCCAAATGTATGTAGACTAGACATTCAAACATACCAGTTGGCTTTGTTGTTTGTCAACATGGGTCTCAGTTATCTTGAAAGCTGCAGGCCTTGTCAGCACTCTAGTTTTATGGCCTCTATCAACCCCCATCACCTCACTTCAGGCCTTCGTCCTGCGAGGGGGATACTTATGACTCCTCCATTGTCCATGCTCTGCAGAAAAACCCCTCTGTGGAAAGGGTGCTGGGTCCAGTTATCTTACTGCTGTTAAGATCCCAGCAGTCTTCAGAGTGTCATCATATACACAGTACAGTGACACAGCATTAGGTGATGTTCATAGGAAACTGCTGCCATCACCACCATAGCTTCTGGTTCCTGTGCTTTTCACAGAATCATGATGTCATCCTCGGACTCCCTCTGCGTTGTCGATGGAGCTTGGCACGCTCCCCTCATCCTTCAGGTGCCCGTCTGTTGTCCACAATCTCCTCTGTTGGCCTCTGGAAAGCCCCCTTGGCACAGTTCTCATTCCAACGCAGCTTCGTGGTCCTTGCTGTGGCTCCAAAGTCTGATCTCATGATGGGCCCAAACAGCTCGACCTTTGACCTCAACCACTGCCTGGGCTGTCAGCTATGCCTGGAATGGTTCTTGTTTCTCACTGGGCCTCTGGAGATTTCTCAGGAGATTCCTTTCAGCAATACTCTGACTGCTGCACCTATATTTCCTTGCTAGGAGGAAAAACTTCTATTTGGAGAGCATGTCAACAATCATCAAATCACATTCTTTAGTTCAGTGAACTTCACTTATAGGCCATCAAAGCCTCATCTGAACCTGAATGCAACACTTGCATAGGTTTAATACCTGTAAATGAACTGTTACTCACACAAATCACTGCAACAATAATAGAAAACATTGTTTCATGTTAATCCTGGACCCCTCCTCTTGACGCATGGACACTCCCATGAGTCAACTCATCAACCCTAGATTCCTGTCTTAAAGAAAAAGGTTAGCTAGATCATGTCCCAGGCAACATCAGGGTGTCTCCTCCGGAGTAGCTCCGTAACCCTGCAATAAAAGATGTTAGTGTGTTTTGCATATTAGGTTTGCTTAACACCTGGCTCTGCCAGGAGCCTGCATACACACCATCATGGCCTGGAAAACAGATCTGGAAGTGAAATCAAACTTCACACCTATAAACAATTGTATCATAAGAGTAATAAAGCATTCAACATCAGCAGGACAAGTGTCATGTGCAGGTTTTCTCAAATCAGTAAACTACAATTATTTCCATAATTTGCCTCAGACATGGATCATCCCATGTACTCAGTTAACATTAATGTAATTGGTGACTTCCCTTAAGCAAAGTCACTCCACTCATGTATCACTAGGAGCTCAAAAAACTCATTTGTTTTTCTTATGTCACTTGTCCGCTTCTGCCGAATCCTCTACATGTACTCTTAGAAAAACAAACATTAGCAATACACATTGACCATCCCGGTGGTCAGACGCAGGTCGACAGGTTCCAGAGGTGCTATAAAAGGACCATAAAGTTAACCATCCATAGCTGTGGAAAGAAGTGACACTAGTTTTCAACACAGGAAATTTCTCACATGTTATTCACATTGTCAAAGTAACCTTCACATTTTCCCAAAAACACAGTGTAACAGCATCACCACTCATAACCTGTAAACACAGTTTTATTCACACATAAACCCAGAAATCCTGTAGTAGGAAAAAACATCAACCAGCTGTCCTGGTATAAATCACATGATCAAGTCACATGAAGAACTGTAATGCTGTAGAAAAGAAAATGCAAATGTTAGCGCTGCGCAGATGTATACACTCTTTCTCACAGTTTCCTCTGTGAGCAACACAAGGTAGTGAATAACACCCCTGGTAGATGCACAGACACAGAAAGTGGCATTTAAAAGGTTAAATCATCACGCAACCTCAAATGTTGCTGTCATCTTTCTGCTCCTGTAAAAGGAAACACACATAGATTCATCCACCCTTTTGTCCTGTCTAGGTGGAGGTTAACCTTGAGTAGTGGTCAAGCCTTGTCAGCTTTTGTCAGCTTTTACCAGTCAGTTTTTTTTTCTCTTTCACTCATTCATTCATACATTCATTCTTTCTTTCTTTGCTAATAGTGGAATCGATCGTCGCATTACGTTTCCACTCTCAGCAAAATGACGTCATTTCAAAAAGAAAAAGAAGAACTTTAGATCGGATTACCTCGCTGAATCCTTTTTAGGCAGGGACTCTCATTTTCTAATTGTCCCAAATAAGTGGCTTTCTCCTGAGCCCATTTTAATGTGGAGAAACTCACTTGTAACAATTTTCTTGACGACGTATCGTATAGCGCTTTCTGTTCTAATCGTGCAGATCTGCTCAAACAGAGATTATCGAACAAAACTTTCAGTGCACTGTGAAAGTAACAAAATAAAAAGGCCTTGTTACGTCATGACACAAGCTCCTCATCTCAGGAGGGTAAATCATACCATTAGCATGGTTTATCATACCATCATACTAATAGGCAGGCTCAACTTCACAACAAAAGAAAAATCATAAACTAGATTCACTCCAAACCAACCATCAGCTGCACAACACACAACATAAGCCTAATATGTTATTAGCTATGAGTTTAATCCCCAGGTTTGTGCTTTTCACTCATTTAGGCCACACACCCATTTTATTCAGTTTTCCTTTTTCCCTTCATCATAAAACATGTGACATGTTGTCATGCACTTCACAAAAGAAGTTTATTCTGACGTATCCAGAGTTGTGTATCTAGTTACAGGATTCACTCGCACATCAAAACAGGAAACTCAGTGTTTTAGAGTCTCCACTCAACGCACAACAAACTCCAACACATCTCATTCACTCGTGCTAGAATTCAGTCACCTTTCCTCAATCTAAGAACGATCAGCTAATTTGCATATCAGCTATTAACCCACTAAGATGACAGGACAACAGAAATGCATGTTCAAAATATTATCACAAAAATAGAATTTCCCTCATACAGTAAATTACTTGTGCTGCATCAAACAAGCAGGAAGCATCTCCCAATTTACTGTATTAACAACTAAATTTATTGTCTGATCACTGGGTGGTCAAACCAGAATCTTTTTTTTTTTTTTTTTTTCACAAAAGTTAAACTGTTGTCCTGCAACCTAGAGAGTTAATTGTCAGCATTGGATAAATTCAGTATTTGATAACAAGTGTCTGTTAAATTAACACTATTTTAACACTGATGAAAGATAACAAGCTAATTTTCATTGCATGTGTGTTTGTGTTATTAGGCAGGTTTAATACATGTCTGTGGAGCTGCATCTCCAGCAGGGCATGTTCTTAAAGCTGCCTTTCCTACACACTTCTCTGCTATTATTTGATCATTTCTTAACTAATGTGCTATGAGTCCACTGGTCTTTACATCACACTAAGTGACTTGGACAAGATGGTAAACAGACTCACATGCTTAAGATGTTGTCTAATCTTCATGAGCTCTCTTGTGTTTGTGTTAGTAGGGTTAATGCATGTTCTGCTTGTGTGTGTGATTTTGTATATGTTTCTTTTTTTGCAGTGTTTCAGACTCCTTCACAATTTTCCAACTTAAGCAGTCAGTTTTCTTTTCCCCAGGTTTGCTAACCCAAATTTCGATTTCCCATATTAAACAACAAAATTCCTATGTGTTCTCACCACTGCTCTCACTCTGTTGTCCTCTCCCACTTCAACAGTCCAATAGCAGGCAGTTCTCTTTCAGCTGTGTCCTGTGTTTCACTGTCTCTTCTTGCCATTTTACTCCAAAGGTGGCAAATGTCAAACTACAACAGTCTCCTCAGTTCTCCTCAAACGTTCTTGTTACATGCACAGTGAAGTTGCAGCTTGTTGGAAACACAGTGCCATTCATCCAATCATTCAGGATGATGGGTTTGCTCTTCTTCTCTGATGCTGTTTGTCCACACTGCTGCTGCTTGCTGGGACTCTTTGCTCAGGACTCTGCTGCTGTCTCTTTATCTGCCATGTTATTGCTCTTTGGAGCTGCATTCCTTGTCTTCAGGGAGGAGTGAGAGCTCGCTTGTGAGGTTGAGGGACACATGGAGCTGTAAATAAGTTAGCCAGAAACTTGGCCTGAACGTTTCCAATGATGTTAAACTATAACTTTCTTCTGACCGCTGCATGTGGAAAATTGATTCAGGTCTGCTTTTCATCTAAAAGTGACAAACTAAGACATTTTCATTATTATTATCACTGCTTAATCAACACACGTGTCTCTCTCTCTCTCTCTCTCTCTGTTTTTGTGAACAGTCCTTTCTTAAAAGCAGAAAATGAGATTGTAGTTGTTCTTGGCTGATAAACACAAAACCCTTTTCCTATGATTATTTTTCATCTACAATGTAAATTTTGTCTCTTTTTCACTCTTTTTTTTCTTTACAATAGCTGGTGACCTGCAGAATCACCGCTCTCACAATCAGAGGCAATTACTTTTACACAGCGCACAAAAACACTGTGACGTCAGACACATTCACACTCACTTTTTTCATCTGCGTAAATAAATCACATGGCTGATGATATGTGCTATGGTGATCCATAAATAAGATCACAAGTTTTTTAAAATTATTTTCAACCCAACAAAACAAATAAACAAAAACATGATGCTGATGCTATGAACACGCTACACATGAGTCAAGATGCAGGAAAACTGCTCACGGAAACTCTGCACACTCCAGTTATCACAGTTATCATAGTTCTGTTTCCCTCTCTTTGAAGAGTTCTCAGCCAGCTCCTGATCTGATAATGTGTAGCTTGATCATCAGCTCAGAAGAGACCACAACGCAACCTCACACAGTGGTTGCGTGCTTTGCCCCACAGTGGCAAAGACTTGCACTTTCATATTCAATTCAGCATCTCCATCAAGTAGTTTTCAGCTGTTTCATACAGGGTTCAGCATATTAGTTGTTTTCACAGGTGTGCTCTATATCTCAACAATGGCTCATAATAAGACAACAGTCTTTCACACAGGTCAAGTGCCTCTATGCGCGTAATTAGTTTAAATATTTACCTATATCACTTCATCTCATATGTCATTGTACTTAATTTGAGCAACCCTAAGCTTAATGCAGATTACTTTTAACAACTGACAAAGACGTACACAAACAACACAGATAGGCCTATAACTTTCCCCAGCCTGCGTGAACCCGCACGGCCGTTGAGCTCCTGGACTCGCGTGTACCCGCGCAGTCACTGAGATGCACCTGCCTGCGTGAAACCGCACGGCATAGGCGTCGCTCTCTTTTGTTTATAAGCCTGCGATTAACCGCACGGCTCAGGTCCGCGTGAAACCCGCGCGACCGTGCTCGCGTGAACCCGCGCAGCTACAGCGCTCTTCTTTGTACAGTACTTACTTGGTGTTGCTCTTGCATTAATCTCGAATCCCGTCAATCACCATCCAGCGAGGAGAAAAAACAGACAGCTAATCCACCGGCCCGATGACGAATTCTCACGTCTTGGAACTTTACTACAGGAACTTCTATACGTCCTGGCTGACGTCTTTCGGCGTGTCTCTTTTTCCCCTCGGTGAATGTCAATTCTAGGGCTCCGGCTCCGAAGGACCAATTAATGATGGGTCTGTCTAGCACAGGCCCACCGCTGGAACGAGACAATTTAAAAACACAGCAAAAGCATTGAACACCAAGTAGGAAAAGTTCTTCGTGTTACTCATGCATGAGGGAGACCTGCCTGGAGCCAAGTGTCGTTCCACCACTTGACCTCCGTCAGACTCTCAGCCAGGTTCCCCATAGCACTCCTTTTATTGTGGTTACATGAATATGCATAGGGTCATTAACATATAACATCTTACATAGGTAAGCATGTGAACAAAGGATTGTCTGTGTGTGTGTGTGTGTGTGTGTGTGTGTGTGTGTGTGTGTGTGTGGGGTCAGAGTATGACCCCATAAATGACTTCCCTAAACCTACTGGTCTGGAAAGTCCAGCAGTTCATCTAAACAAAAGGCACTCAGACTAAAACAGATATAGCTACGTTTATCCTACCATAAAACAATAAAACAATGTACGACCTCTTCCCATGCTCCCAGGATGTAGGTGTGGATTCCAGAACACTCTGGAATGCACACCAAGCCTTTGCAGCCTGCTAAAGATCACACATCCTATCACTACACAATTAATTATACACCTCTAAGCATATATAAGTAGATATTTCTAAGCATAAATGACAATCAACATTACAAAACCTAACAACTCCTGTGATTAAAGCACCTTTCTTTCAGCTTAACGAGTGAACCGTCAGCTCGTTCAAACACACGTTAAAGTCCGTTTGGCTCAACACCACCGAACAGAGGCAGCAATATAACAGAGCTAACATTAACAGTGCAGTGAATCCTGCTTGTGCCGTGATATTCAGGACTGCAAACCGAGCAGCATCACTGACTTTCAGCTTGTTGTGTTTGTGGATATATGACTGACTTTAATTATCCATAAAATCATCACATTCTCTTTAAGATTAAGGTCGACTATTGAACAGCGTATATTTAAAAGTAAAGGCTTTAAAACCAAGTAAACGCTGAAAGTACAAACGTCACTAATGTCACATAACTTTGCTGACATGTGGCCAACAGTAATGTTTTAATGTTCTTCATTATTAAACATTTGCACATAAATAAGTGACATAATATTCAGTGCTTACTTTAAAAGTTTACTCTTCGGTCCCCCCTCTTCTGCCGTATTTTGCGGCAAAATTATCCACACCCACCGCTGCGCTATGGAGTCTGGGATATGTTGGGTCATGAAGTCTACACCGCCACATCCTTAAAATTCAGGGAAATGAAGGACGCATTTGAAGGCCACATTTCGAGCAGCCTTTGAATTGGGAGCAGCCTTATTTGCGTCGCTGTGACGTAATCGGCCTTAAAATGCGGCCTTTGAGGCTGCAGACCCTGAATTGGGATACAGCCCTTGGCTGATTGTGACCTACACCCGTTTTCACACCGTGGCTCGTGTGATTAGGCAGAGGATCAATAGGGAGTCCATGACCCTCTTAGGGGGACACTCACACGGGACCTAAACCTGGGATTCTCCACCAGTCGCTCTCAGAACTGAAGAAACTTCTTGGATAAAATGTCTTCAAGAAACTTAAAGCAGTTCAGACGCTTTTCTTTCCCAGCTCCTCAGACTGTCCACCCTGTTAGCTTGGTTAAGCAGCCATGAAGAGTAGAAGGCCAAGTATGAGTTTCAAACAGTAAACACATTTATTTTTAAACCCTGCAAATAAACAACATTAACATCAAAAGTTTTACATTTCCTAAATTTATCCCACAATCTGAATATAACACCCACTTCCCTACATTTGATCCGCTGTGTTAAATATGATTAAGAACAGAATGTAATCATTTGCAAATCCTATAAACCAGTATTTTAAACAAAGTGAGAAAATGAAACATTTAAAGAAAAATATTAGCCCATTTTGAATTTGATGGCAGCATCCTCTCTCCAAAAACTAAAGGCTTTACGATGTTTAGTGCTGGACCATGTTGGTTAATGTGTAAACTTCTGAAACGTTCAACAGTTTCCATTTTGATTAACCTGACCAACATATAACATAGAAAACCTTTGAAGTGGACCTTAAACCACTAGTTTGGCACAACACCGGCTGCCGCCTCAGGTCTCTGCTCCTCCTGCCTCACCTTCCCTCATCCACCTGCTGCCTCTGTGGAAGCTCCGCCATAGCCACCACCAAACAACTGACTTATTTTTACACATCGACCAGCATCCGGCCAATCCACCACCTTTCATTGTTTATACCGTCACAAAAAAAAATCATCGGCCCATAAAAATGAAAAATCACCATCAGTATGCCCGATGGCCAGTCCAGCTATGGTCGTGCCATCAGTTAACCCTTCACGTGCCAGCTGTGACACACATGTCCAGGGTTGCCGACCCCTGCTCTAAAGCATCTGATTTGGATTCCTGAGATCAAATATATTTTCCTTTGGCTTTGTTTTCTTCCCATTTGTGGTTTTAATGTAGTGTTACATCTTGTTTGTTTGCTTCCATCTGTATACATGTCCAGATTCACTGTTATGTTTTTATTCTTACATTGCTGTGTCATCACTGTTCCCTCTGCTAACTGATTTGACCTTTTGTATCTTACACTTATACTTGTCATATTTGTATCTGCGCCTAAAAGATAAAAAGTTTTCCATGCTAAAACACAGCTCCACCTCCTGCAGTTCTCCCTCTGAACCACTAGATGTCTCTGTTATCTAAATGAAGACGTGCAGCACAGCAACCACAGCAGCGCTCAGATCACACATGTCCTGTTATTATGTATAAAAGCATGAAACAGGTGAGACAGGTGGGATCAATATTAATGTTGTGGAAATATATGAAAAAGCAACAGAAGAGTGAAAACATTTTGTGTTTCTAGAAAGATCTTTCAGCTCATAGCTGCTCACAGACTGTTTTTACAAGTGACAAACTGCAACTCTACAGTACATCTACAGTATATATCAAATATATTCTGTATTCAAATCTATTGAGTGATGTTTGAAAGTCTTTCCAGGTGAGTTTGATCCAGGAGGGTCTGAAGCCAGAGTCAGACAGAGACTGAGCAGAGACTGTAGAAGGACAGAGCAGCAGCAGAGCAGTCCAGATACACTGATGATCCTCTGTCAGATCCAGAGGGACACACAGGGATGATGCTGGACTCTACATTGTGTCTGACAGTGGAGCTGTTCTCAGAGCAGTTCACTCTGCAGCACTGACAGTCATCTGCACTTCTTCTCATTCCTCTGTCAGTCACTGCTGGATGAAGCTCTCCTCTCCACCTCCCAGTAACATGGCCCAGTCAGAGCGTCTCTACACACAAGCTGCTGCTGCTTTAACATCTCTGGATCATCAGGACACAGCTCCTCCTCTCTCAGCACACACACCGTCCTGTTTACCATCATCAGCTGCACCTGCAGAGAGAAGAAGGAAGAGCAGAGGAGATAAACGAGTGTTTCCAGAGACTCTTCATCAGCTGTCAGTCAGTGATGCAGCACATCCAGTATAAAGAGCAGCAGGGACTTCAGTGCTGGGACTGTACTCTCTCACCCCAACCGGTCGCAGCAGATGGCCCCGCCCCTCCCTGAGCCTGGTTCTGCCGGAGGTTTCTTCCTGTTAAAAGGGAGTTTTTCCTTCCCACTGTCGCCAAAGTGCTTGCTCATAGGGGGTCATATGATTGTTGGGTTTTTCTCTGTATCTATGAAGCGCCTTGAGGCGACATTTGTTGTGATTTGGCGCTATATAAATAAAATTGAATTGAATTGAATTGAATTGAATTACTAGGACTCATTGTTGCTTCACTTTTTCTAATCTTTGGATTTTTATTGAAGTTGATGAAAATGTTTTTCACTCCTAGTTTGAGTTTGGACTTTCATTCATTAGAAGAACCTTGGTGTGTCCACTCTGAGCTCTGTAGGAACCCCAACAACAAGCCCAACAATCCAGATGGACGGTTCCAGCTGTTAACTGGAGGAATTCCATCCAAACATCTGCTCTCACTAAATTCTTCCTCACCTACAGACTGTGTTCTTCACTGCTTTAACCTTGGAAATGAATGCAGTCATTGGTCTGCGTGCTGCTTTGTTCAGAGAGCTGATTGGCTGTTGAAAGCGTTTGATCAGAGCGTGTCAGCCGTTACTATGGTGACCATAAAGGTGACAAAATGGCAGAAACAGGAAGTGTTTGTGTCCAATCTTGAAGCCTGTCACCATTCTCCTCTCACAGCTTCACTGAGAAGCTGCAGCTTTACAGGAAACACTGGATCTTTGTTTCATACTGACTGTGTTTAGTACAATACTGCTGACAGCAGCACCCACTCACTCCATCACTCTACTGACCTCAGAGTCTCCAGTCTGTAGTCTGGACTCTGCTGAAGATCAGACAGCTGCTTCACATCTGGATCCTTCAGCTTGTTTCCTCTCAGGTCCAGCTCTCTCAGATGGGAGGGGTTGGACTTCAATGCTGCTGCCAGATAATCACAGCTGATCTTTGACAAACCACAGAAACCCAATCTGTATAAAGAATGAAAGATGTAAGTTTATTAGACTAAGAGTGAGCTTGAAATCATTCAGTGTTTCATCATCTGTTCAGAGCTGAAGAAGGTTCAGAATGTAGAAGTTTAGAAAATGGAAACTCCAAACAGCTGAAGCCAACAGGAAGCAGCTTCAAACTGGAAACTGTGCAGAGTTTCAGACTATATGTCCTGATGCAGCCAGTTGGATTTTGGAGATTTGAATCTCTGTTCTGTGACTAAGTCCTTGAATCATTTCTTCCAGTTGGTCCAACAAGACAGACTAAGTATTGGACATGTGTTGTGGCTCCATTAGGGGAGCTTCTAAATGTGATGTGATGGCCCCTCTGGGTCTGTCAGGTCACAGGACTGAAGAGAGCTCAAACTGGGCACACAGTTGTTCCAGTCTGGACCAAAGACTCTATACTGGGACTGAGGGACTGCTTTGACTGCACCCACTGGGACTTTTTAAAGGCTCATGTTCTCACTTAGATCATCGATTTCTACTTACATTTCTTTCTGGGAAAAATGGGGATTACTTTGAAAACAGGAAGTATTTTCCCCAATAAGCAGCCCTGGATTAGTAAATCACTCCAACATGTTCTCAGGCAGAAGAAGCTGTCTTGTTATGAGGGAGAGAAGAACAAGATTGAGGCACAGAAACTTTTTGAAAGAGCGTTAAAGCAGCTAAAATCAGGTGTAAAAGTAAAGCAGAGGATGAGCTGAATAAAGGACACTCAAGGCTGGCTTGGAAAGGAATGAAGTCCATGGTGGGGATGCAGAACAAGGAGCAAAGATGAATGTGATGCTGAATCAGCAGAAGACTTGGACTCATTTGATTCCAGCTTTGATATCATTGATTTCAATGAAGAGCTTTGTGATTGTAGCAAAGGGCTGGTAGCTCTGAGAGTCCCACTGATGAGGTGTTTGTGTGGAAATCTCTTAGTGGGACCAAAGAGAGAAAAAGCCCTGGTCCTGATGCTGTGGGAGGGAAATGATTGAAGTGTGTTGTGAGGAACTGACTTGGAGATTTTCACACATTTTCCAGTCCTCCTTGGAACAACAGGAAGTTCCCAGCATATGGAAACAAAGGTTAAGTGTCCTATGGCACTCAGTGATGATGGTGCTGTTGCCCCACCACCTCCACCTCTTTGTAAAGGAACTAACTGTAATCTGAAGCTTCAAATGGAACTAAGACTTCCTCCACTAGGTGGCAGTGTCTGATGAGAAAGTGTTAGTGGAGTTGGCCTGCTGTCAGAAACAGGAAGATGCAGGATTTGGGCTGAAATGGGGAAAAGTGGTTAGCACTAGTGCCTTAAAGCAAGAAGGTTGTAGGTTGAAGCTTGTTGGCCTTTCTGTGGAGGTTGGATGTTGTCCCACAGTCCAATGAAATGCTGTTTAGGTTCATTGGTGCTTCTAAATTGGCTGTAAGTGTGGATGTGTGAGAGTGCTTCTCTGTCTCTCTCTGTTGGCCCTGTGATGGACTGCTCACCTGTGCAGGTGGACCACGCCTCTTGCCCTATGACAGCTAGGGCACAGGCTGCAGCCCTGTGAGCCTAAGCTGAATAAACAGTTAGCAAAAATGATCCATAGATGGCCTGAAATCCCCCAGTTAGCAGTTTGGTAGCTATGACATGCTAATCCCATCCAGCAGCTGTATTCTACCTGTAAGCTGATCCCTGCTGAGCCAAAGCACTTTTTTATATACAAATTACAACCTTTAATAGAAACCTATTGGTCAGCATCTTATTAGCCTGCTGTTAGCTTCATTCCACAGAAAACTGAGAGAAACTAACAGAGTTGATAAAGAATAAAGAGAAATGTGCTGATTTAAAGCCTTTGAAGTGCTTCAGATGATCTCTGTCCACTTCTGTCCATTCATTCATTCATGTAAGCTTTCTAATGCAGCTTTGATCTTCACAGTCTGCTTTATGAAACTCATTCTAACCCTGAATGTCAGAGTGTTCCTCCTTCTCTTTCCCATCATTCATGCTGGCAGTGGAGGAGATTTGGATGTTGGACTGTGTTTTGGATGATGTGTGTATGTTTGTGTTGGACTGCTGTCTGTAAAGCAAACGCACATTTTACTTTGGATTTCAGTGTCAGACAGACTTTAAGGTGGAATGAAGAGTTGGAGAGTTTCACAGTGAATTATCCAGTGGAGGATTTTTCTTCTTCTTTGAAGGTTTGAAATGTGAACATTGTTCTGCTGCAGTCAATGGACTAAACCAGAGAAGAAGAAAACAGACTTTACCATGAAGATCCTCAGTGTGGATCAGTATAATATCAGCCTGATGGCTGCAGTTTAGTGTCAGCACAACTTTCACATCATTTTCATCTCAGCACAACTAAAACATGCTGACTGACCTCAGAGTTTCAAGTCCACATCCTGGACTCTCCAGGAAACCACACAGAAGCTTCACTCCTGAATCCTGCAGCTTGTAGTTGTAGCTCAGCTCCAGCTCTCTCTGATGGGAGGGGTTGGACTTCAGTGCTGCTGCCAGATAAACACAGCTGATATCTGACAAACCACAGTTCATCAATCTGTATAAAGAATGAAAGATGTAAGTTTATTAGACAAAGTGTGAGCTTGAAATCATTCAGTGTTTCATCATCTGTTCAGAGCTGAAGAAGGTTCAGAATGTAGAAGTTTAGAAAATGGAAACTCCAAACAGCTGAAGCCAACAGGAAGCAGCTTCAAACAAACACAACAAGAGAAAAATCTCTGAATGTTTCACATTAAAGTCGTACATTTATCATAAAAACAGGACAAAGACTTGAAAAAGTCGTGTTTTTCCTTCCAGGAACCACAAGGCTTCACTTTTAAAGGTGAAGTGTGAAAGAAATGGACATATTTGAAGTCCAACACCTTTTTCCAGTCACATTATTAAAGCAGACAAACTACAAGTTCATTTTCATTCCAACAAGTCATCTTCTGACCTGGACTAACAACACTGGTCTCTATGTGCAGCTGGCTGTGGACCAGTGCTCAGGGACCGTCTACAAAGTGCAACACTGAAAGAACATCACACACTAATTTGCTTCCAGCACTTTCACACAAACATCTTCTGTCATTATTGTCACCAAACTCTGTGGATCCTTTATTGCAAATTCAAGTGGGATCAAATGGTCAGACAAAAGAGGGTTATGAGGAAATATGATGAAATGTTGTGTATTAGCAGCAAGTTACTGAATCATTTTCCTCAGAAACCAAACAAAATGGTTGACAAACATGTTTTTTCAAACTCAGTGTTGGACTTGGATCAGCAGGATAAGCTGATGTTTAAAGGCATTTGAGTCTCGCTGTATGAGAGTCCAGTTATTACTCAATATTTATGGATGATGTTCTTTCAGTGTTGCACTTTGTAGACGCTCCCTGAGCCTCACAGCCAGCTGCGCGTGGTCCAGCTGACATTACCCAGCATTAGAGGCGGCTGTAAAAAAATGGATTTTCCTCTTTAAATGGTTTTAATTTGAATAAAGCGATGTTGATTCATTCAATCCTGAATCGATTTTTAATATAAATGTATTTTGCCAGAATCTCAGGTTAAAGCTCCCAAAAGTATTTCAACAACAACCAAACAGATAAAACAGTAAATGAGAGCAGCTAAACACACAAAGATGGAAACACAGAGCGTGGATCGTTCACTCGACGGACACGCCGTCGGGGCTGAAAGTGGACAGCTCACAGATCCTGAAGCTGCAGGTTTCATCTGTCTCCAACCAAAACTGACTGAACCAGCAGCAAAAGAAGATCCAAACTACGCTTTACGTTTGATGAACATCGTCATGAATTCTCTCTGACTTTGACATTTACTTCCTGCACAGCTCTCTCTCTCTCAGTGTACTTCAAGAACAGTTTACCTTCAAAAATCTGTTTTCTGCATTATTCACTGCTTATTACGCACCAGTCTGCTGTTGTGTTCACTGCTGTCGGCCTCCGAAAACAAAGCCTCATTTCTGCTGTTCAATACTGAAGAAATTGAAACCTTTTAAAATGATGACAGATTACAAACTCTCAGCTTTGTCTGTAATCAAACCTCTGTAACTTTGCTTCACTTCAGCAGCATCAGGTCATGTTCACATGTTGATTCATGGTTTGCTTCAGTTTTTGATCGACTGCAGAATATTTTGAAGGTTATCTGCTATAAAAAGCCAGAACAGGAAAATCTGCTTCATGTGTTTCTGTTTGATCTTCCGTGACTTTGACACAAAGGCCTCTGCTGTGATGATCACACCTCTGATCAAGTCTCACAGTGTCAGCTTTGTTTTTATACATATGGATATGTGCTGATAAATGATCAGAATTATAATATTTCCCACTGTCTGCTGCGTGCCGTGACCTTTGACCTGCTAAAGACAGTCAGCTGTGGATTATTCATTTTTGTGTCTGATACTTAGAACTGTGAGGAAGAACACTACACAGTTAATCAGGGTCCCCTCTCTCTGAATCAGGAAAGGTGGGCGGGCCGCGTGTGGGCCGCGGGCCATACGTTGAGTATCACTGTTTGAAATGTGAACATTGTTCTGCTGCAGTCAATGGACTAAACCAGAGAAGAAGAAAACAGACTTTACCATGAAGATCCTCAGTGTGGATCAGTATAATATCAGCCTGATGTCTGCAGTTTAGAGTCAGCACAACTTTCACATCATATTCATCTCAGCACAACTAAAACATGCTGACTGACCTCAGAGTTTCAAGTCCACATCCTGGACTCTCCAGGAAACCACACAGATGCTTCACTCCTGAATCCTGAAAGTTGTAGTTGGAGCTCAGGTCCAGCTCTCTCAGATGGGAGGGGTTGGACTTCAGTGCTGCTGCCAGATAATCACAGCAGATCTCTGACAAACCACAGAGCTCCAATCTGTATAAAGAATGAAAGATGTAAGTTTATTAGACAAAGTGTGAGCTTGAAATCATTCAGTGTTTCATCATCTGTTCAGAGCTGAAGAAGGTTCAGAATGTAGAAGTTTAGAAAATGGAAACTCCAAACAGCTGAAGCCAACAGGAAGCAGCTTCAAACAAACACAAGAAGAGAAAAAACTCTGAATGTTTCACATTAAAGTCGTACATTTATCATAAAAACAGGACATAAACTTGAAAAAGTTGTGTTTTTCCTTCCAGGAACCACAAGGCTTCACTTTTAAAGGTGAAGTGTGAAAGAAATGGACATATTTGAAGTCCAACACCTTTTTCCAGTCACATTATTAAAGCAGACAAACTACAAGCTCATTTTCATTCCAACAAGTCATCTTCTGACCTGGACTAACAACACTGGTCTCTTTGTGCAGCTGGCTGTGAGACCAGTGCTCAGGGACTGTCTACAAAGTGCAACACTGAAAGAACATCACACACTAATTCGCTTCCATAATCCAACCTGAAGAGGAAACAGAGACGGCTCCCCTTCAAAGTAAAAGCTGCTCCTTTTGGACACAGTATCAAAGAAAGTCTACAGTATAACATAGAAAAGACAGAACAAAGTTTTGGTTGTTTTTAAATTGTGCAGAAATGAAACTACACTAAGCTCAATTATGTGACAGACATTTCATCCCATGTCAGTTTGGCCTCATCCTGGGCCGGATTATCCAGCACACACTCTGACCACAGGCCCAGGGGCCACGCACAGCTGGGCTCCATCCAAGAGACAGGAAACAAACCAACACAATAATAAAAAGCACCATGTGATCTTCTTACATCTTCAAGACAAACATAGTAAAAACATGAGCATATTTGTTTCCTGATAAAATGATGTGACAGGTAGAACAGAGTAAAGTGGTGGTGTTACAGCCTTTCTCCCCTCTGCTGCCGAGGCTGTTAGTCTCTCCCAAACTCAGCTACAGGACTTCCAAATGAATGAAAGCAGCAGAAGTGGCTTTACAAATGAAAGAGGAAGAGGAGAAGAAGAGGGGAGGGAGGCCACCCTGACCATCACTCCAGCTGAAAACATCACACTTCCATTAAAGTTGGTGAGAAAATGTTGAGCAGGATGAGCTGCTAGCTAATCTGGAGGCTTTAGCAGCAGCTCACAGTCACAGTGGATTTCCACTCATGAAAAAGCTCTGGCTGCTTCATTTCTCATTTTATATCAGAGACTTTAATGCTTCACTGAAGCTGTACTGTGATGCTTCCATATTCCAGTGAGGCCTCCATAATGATTTCAGCTGTTCTGTACACACACTGTGTGCCCTGTATGGCTCAAAGTTTCTGCAGCCTGTTTTTATCTGCTATCATCAGATCTTCATCATCCTCATTCACATCCCTCACACACTCTACAGCCTCATCAGCACTGACTTCATCTTCACTGACTGATGGAGCACAACATGAACCTGTGGAGGCTGAAACACTGTCCTGTCAAATATCTCCCCGTCACCACTCCACTTCTGTCAGCCTTTAAATGAACCCTGCTCAAGTCTGTCACTTCTGTTTGGAGCCAAAAGGATAAACTGTTGTTCAGTCGTTTGGAAAGACACAACATTTCTGAAAGCACTCAAACTTCTTCACATTTTTCTTCAGAAACATCCTGAACATTTCGAAACTAAAGAAAGTTTCAAACATCAATCAAAGACCTGAAATATAGAAAAACTACAACAGCCGCAGTCAGTGAACTCACCTCAGAGTCTCCAGTCGACAGTTTGGACTCTCCAGTCCAGCACACAGAAGCTTCACTCCTGAATCCTGCAGGTTGAGGTTGAAACTCATGTCCAGCTCTGTCAGATGGGAGGGGTTGGACTTCAGAGCTGAGGCCACAACTTCACAGTGAGACTCGGAGAGTCCACACAGAGTCAGTCTGTGATGATAGAAAATATAAAATGTGTGATTATAAAAGCAGAAAATCTGCATTATAAACACAGACTGAATGTATATGAAGACAAAACAGAGTGAGGTCATAATCTGATGAATCTGCTCTTCACATCTGTGCTTAAGCTCCTCTTACTGTGTTTGACATGACACAACGATTGAGTCTCTCTCAGACCTGCAGACTTTTAATGAGAATCTTTGTTTGGCTTTAATCTGCAGATGAAGGAGGAAGATGGTGTCACATTTAGGCTTCCATAATGTCCACAGTCTGTCACTGAGATCTGATCCAGAGTCTGTCATGAATTGGCTGTAGAGGCAGATGAGGACCCAAACGCAAAACTCACAGAGACAGGAACTGAACTCAAAATCACTGCTTTATTGCCTTAACACGAAACAGAACTAAACCAGGAATACTAACAGAAGACCAAGGGAACACAGAAAGCCACACAGGTTCGGGGAGGAGACATTGACGACGCAACACCGAACTGAGGGAGACATGCACATGAATACACAGAGGGTTAATGAGGGAAGTGGAAGCACACGGGGAACACAGCTGACACAGATAAACATAACGAGACATGGCAGGAGTAAACCACACTGACGGGAGACCGTCAAAGTAAAGTACACAGTACACAGAGGTGCAGACAGGAGGAGAGAGCACAGACATAACGGGCTGGGGAAAACATCAAATGAAACACGAGGGGAAACGAGGGCTCACAGATACACAGAGGGGCAATCAAATAAGGAACATCTTTAACAGAACCTAGGAACCACGGCATAAGGAAAAAAATACAAAAAAACAAGAAAACTGAGAATACTGTGCCAACATGGCCCAGGACCATGACAGAGTCAGAGTGAAGACACACATTTGGACTGTTTCCTGTTTTGACTCCACAACATTTTGAATGAGTTCAGTTCAGTGAAGAGTTCCAGCTGGAAAGATGATCTCTGTTTGCTACCTGCTGTCAGGTACGACTGTTCACGTCCACACGCAGGAAAAACCTGCTGACTGTTACCAAACGGAGCAGAAATCTCATCACTGGACAATAATGATGAATGAACTCAGAGCTGCTGATATCAGATCTGATTTCAGGGGAACTAAACACAGAAATGATTGGCTCATTTTAGCTTTCTGAGCCATTATCTGCTGGTGTGTCGCTAGTTGGCAGAAAATGATTTGTATTCCTGTTCAGGGCTTCAGTGTTTATGAGTCCAGATCCAGGTGACAGCAAGTCAAAATGATGTTACCTGTCTGTGTCCAGCAGCAGCCTGTATTCACTTTGAATATTGTTATAACCTGACATGGATCAGTTTGTCTTTAATTGGTTTGTAAATGTCACTGTTTCCATTGGACCTGAGTGACGGTACAAAGACAGAGAGGGAGAGAAAGGAGAGAGAGGATGGAGACAGCAAAGATAGAGCAAACACAAACAGGTGAGAGTGGACAGGTGACCAAGGTCAGCAACCAATCAGAGAGCTTCTGTTTGACCCACTGTCACTGATGATGACTGCACATAACCAAGCAGTGTGTTACTCTGATATCAAATATGGATCCTGCTCTTATAATAATGATCATCAAATGATATTATTGTGTTATTTTGTAGCTGAATACGATGTTTGTGTGATTATCAGTGAAAGAAGCAGTGAGGAGGATGGAGAGAGAGAGAGGACAGAGGGTGAAGTTAGAAACACTAAAAGGATTTTTCATGGATTTCATGGATGATTTGAGTGATTTCCAGCAGGACTGACACTTAAACATGTCAGTGGACGTCCTAAAGAACATATTCGCTGATATGAAACGTGTCATTGAACAGGATTAATATCAGTGGAAACATGGTGGAAACAGCTGTGACTGCATGGATGTGACACACTTCAAATCTGTTCTCCACTCTTGGATTTGGGATCCATGGAGCTGCTGCTGAGTCTGTACAATAAAGGAATGGTGTGGAAGGTTGCAGCGTATGGACACAAACACTTTGTGGTTACAATCTGATTTTATTTTCAAAATTAAACTACTAACCTACACTGATCAATGATGTTAATGATCACATCTGGACTCACCCAGCCTTTCTGCAGTTCCTCACAGCTGGAATCAGTCTCTGTTGGCCCCGCTCTGATGTTTTGTACTTCTACAGGTCCAATTCATCCAGAACCTCCTCTGATATCTGCAGCATGAAGGCCAGAGCTGAGCACTGGATCTCAGAGAGTTTCTTCTTTGATCTGTTCTCTGACTTCAGGAACTTTTGGATCTCCTGAAATAATGAGAGGTGGTTCATCTCCATCAGACAGTGGAAGATGTTGATGCTTCTGTCAGGAGAGATTTCATCACTGTTCATCTCCTTCAGGTTGTTGATGACTCTCTGGATGGTTCCTGGACTGATCTCTGTCTGACCCAGCAGACCTACTAAGAGTCTCTTGTTGGACTCTAGACAGAGGCCATGAAGGAAGCGAACAAACAGGTCCAGATGGCCATTTTTACTCTGGAGGGATTTCTCCATCACTCTCTCAAGGAAATCATCCAGAGAGGACTCGTTGTATTTTTTTCCCAAAAAGTCCTTCAGCACCTCTGTCTTCCTGTTGGTGAAACAGTGGAACGTGTATACAGCAGCCAGAAACTCCTGGATGCTCAGATGAACAAAGCAGTAGACTGGTTTCTGGAAGATCACACACTCTCTTTTGAAGATCTCTGTACAAACTCCTGAGTACACCGAGGCCTCTGTCACATCCAGACCACACTGCTCCAGGTCTTCTTGGTAGAACATGATGTTTCCTTTCTCCAGATGTTCAAACGCCAGCCTCCCCAGCTTCAGAAGAACTTCCCTGTCAGCCTCCGTCAGCTCCTGTGGACTCGTCTCATGTCCCTCATGGTACTTGTTCTTCTTCCTCTTTGTCTGAACCAGCAGGAAGTGTGAGTACATGTCAGTCAGGGTCTTGGGCAGCTTTCCTCTCTGCTCTGTAGTCAACATGTGCTCCAGAACTGTAGCAGTGATCCAGCAGAAGACTGGGATACTACACATGATGTGGAGAATCCTGGATGTCTTCATGTGGGAGATGATTCTGCTGGACAGCTCTTCATCACTGAATCTCCTCCTGAAGTACTCCTCCTTCTGGGCGTCAGTGAAGCCTCGTACTTCTGTTAGCCTGTCAACACATGTAGGAGGGATCTGATTGGCTGCTGCAGGTCGGGAAGTTATCCAGACGAGAGCCGAAGGAAGCAGATTCCCCTGGATGAGGTTTGTCAGCAGCTGGCTGACTGATGACTTCTGTGTGACATCAGACAGCAGCTCCCTGTTGGTGAAATCCAATGAAAGTCTGCTTTCATCCAGGCCGTCAAAGATGAACAAAAGCTGAGAGACAGCCAGCTTCTCTGCGGTGACCTTCTGTAATGTTGGATGGAAAACATGGAGCAGCTCCAGAAGACTGTACTGCTCATCTCTGATCAGGTTCAGCTCCCTGAATGAAAGCAGAACCACCACACTGACATGTTGGTTCTCCAAGCCCTCTGCCCAGTCCAGAGTGAACTTCTGCACTGAGAAGGTTTTTCCAACACCAGCCACGCCGTTGGTCAGAACCACTCTGATGGGTCTCTGTTGGTCAGGTAAGGCTTTAAAGATGTCCTGGCACCGGATTGGAGCGTCATGGAGGGCGTCCATCTTGGAAGCTGTCTCCAGCTGCCTCACCTCATGTTGGGTATGAACCTCTTCACTCTGTCCCTCTGTTATGTAGAGCTCAGTGTAGATCCTGTTGAGGAGGGTTCTACTTCCTGTTTCATCACTTCCTTCAGTCACACGTTCACATCTCCTCCTCAGACTGATCTTATGTTCATCTAAAACCTCCTGCAGACCAACATCTGCTGAAAGAAAGAAAAACAATGAGACTAAAGAGAAAGAAAACTCTTCAATGTCTGAACAACACAAGAAGTCCAGTTTTCAGAAATGAGTCCATCAGCAGACAGATGTTCAGTCTTACTTTGTACACAGCTGCTCTGATTGGCTGTCTGCAGTCCAGCTCTGCTTCTGGATCTTTCTCCACACTGTGCAGAAGCTCTGATGTTGACAGAGAAAAGTTAAAGTGGAGATACTTCTGTACACCTTTGATTAGACTCATTATAAAAAGGAAAAAAAAAGTTTGAACACAGTCATGTTTCCAGTTCACTGACTTACATTTATTCCATGGACACTCACTCTAACCTGAACCACAGCTACAACCCAACATTGTTGAGGCCTCATCTCCTCCTTTCCTGACTGTAGAGGTTAAATATGCAACAACCAACAAATAAAAGAATTTGGTTCATTTCAAAGAAATTCACACGGTGACCAAGTAAAGTAACCGTAGTAAAGGAGACAACATCCCGTTGATGGCGGGATTATTTGAAAGATTTGCTTTAGTCACGTCACCAAATGCAGTTGAACCACCCGTGGATCCATGTTTGACCATTCTACCACTCTGAGCTCTGCTTTTTAATCATTTTATTATTATCATCATTCATTTATTCATTCTTTGGAGGGGGGCTATTTCCTAATGCCGCCCTAATAAGGTGATGTTCAAGGGGAAATAGAACAGAAACTCTTTCAGTGTTATTCATTAATAAATTAACAGATAAACTGAGAGAAAAAAACTGAGATTTAAAGGAGAGAGTGAGAAACTTGATCATCCATCCTCATAATACATGTTTATCAGTATCTGCTGTGACCATACTGCAGTGATAACTACAAGTCTACATTTCTGTGACTGTTGATCAATCACAGCAGGAATCTGAGCTCATCTCTGCACACAGAGCAGCTTCAGCTCTGGGATAAACAGCTCGCTTCACGTCCTTCTCAGCTCACAGACACTCATCCTGATATTTTCCTTTAACATTTGATGGTATAATTCATCTGAGTTTACACTTTATCTGCATGAATACAGAAAAATAGACACAAACACCATAAACCATCAGTTTCACCATGTAGAATATATTGTTGTTTCCTTGCTTTTAATTCAGAGAAAAACTCTGATTTTGATTTTCTCTGTTCTCTTTGCCACAGCCCATCCCAGCAGCAGCTGAAGCAGCTGACTGTCACAACACTGAATAACACTTTAGGAGGAATTTCAGAGGTCAGTAAAGCTCCAGTTTCAACATCAGTTAATTAATCATAGTTCATCATAAATGTTAACCTGGCTGGCACACATGTTAATGTTAGCCATTTAAATATTAGCACTTAGCTGAGGCCACAAGAAGAAGAGGCCCTAGAAGAACAATGGATGATAAGATTCAATTTTCAAGACTAGGCAGAGACGTGTTTTCCTTTACTGTCTCTTACAGAGGAGGGAGCAGATACCAGACGAGGTCACGGAGGTACAGGGAGGATTCGCAGCAGACAGCAAGACGGCCACGTCCATGCGAGAGAGCGATGGCTACGATAATCTCTGTTTTTGTCTCACTATATAATGTTGTACAGCCCATTTGAGGGTTATCCTCTCTGTGAACCAGATGCTTGATTTCACACAGAGGTCCACAGCGCTGTGTAAACATGTAATTTCAACTGCCAAAGCAAATTAAATCTTTTTAAATGTAAAAAAGCAAACCCAAACCCGGATAACTAGAAGGGTTGCATCAGGAAGCATCAAACACATGGATCCATCTACTGCTGCAACCCCTGTGGAAATAAGGGAGCCTCCCAAAGTACCTTTAGCCCATAGCCACATTAGCAGTTTGCTAAGCTAGAATTAAGGTAGCTGTTAGCTGCTATGGCTAATAAAAATGCAACAAACATTATGGTTGTCCTGTTAGTCTGTAACATTATCATAGATGGAGTTAATTTAACAGGAAAACAGTTCTTTATGTTTCTCTCACAGAACCTGATTGAACAGCATCAATGACACAGAAACAGGATCAGCCTACATCACCAACTCAATTTGATCAGTTATGGGACGATTTACCTCGACAGGCTCCTTCACTCGCTGCTTTTAAACCTCCTTTAAAACACAATTTTACTCCCTGACCTTTGACCCAGTGTGACATGCTGACTCACTACCTCAGACAGCTTAAAAATAGTCTTTTTGTTTTTTGGTGCTGCCTAAAAGAACCGTAAAATATCTGTCCTATAGACAGTTATGTTCATATATTTTTGTACTACATCAGGAAACTCAAAAATATAGTTTGTAATATTTAAATCCTTATTTTTAAAACTGTTTTTGTCATTTTTCTTCTCCCATTGCATCAAAAATCATTATTTACACTGAATAAATGAGTCAGCAGCTCTCTTACATTGTTGCTGCAGGTTCATTACTGAAGTCTGGAGGTGTGTCTTTGGACCGGTCACTCCTCACAGACACACAGCTGGATGCTGCAGATGCTGCTCCATCCTCTTCCTCCATCTTCTTGATGTCAGGGTGGAGTTAGTCTGAGAGGTAAACACACACACTCAGAGGTGCTGTTGTACTGGAAGCATCACACTGATGGGTTTCTAAAGTTCTCATTGATCATTTCATGGAGTTTCTGTGGTAAACACTGTGCTGTGACGTATGTGTTATGGTGAGGGTCATGAGGGCTAACCAGCCCCACTCCTTACTCCTCATATTTCAGGCTGAAGCACAATAACAGCCTAAACCTAACCAGGAGGCTGTAACCTCAAAGGGACTTCAGGGTTAGAAATAAAGGTTCAATGAAATGAAGCAGATCATAAAAACATGAGTTCCAACTTTAAAAGAAGCATCCACATGATGACGGCACAGCAGAGGAGCACTTTCTCTAACACACTGATTCAGTTCCACTGACACAAGGACACACACAGGAAGGCACACACACACACAAGCCTTTATAAGAAACAACACAATCATCTGCGCTTGACTTGTCAATCCAAGTCCTTAGCCCATGAGCCCGCGGTATCAGACCACAGATATTCCCTTACTTTGAAAAAATAAAGCCAGTTTTCAGAACAGACCTGATGTTTATGCTACAGCCTGTTTACCAATATAATCAATATCAGATATCAGAGCAACAGAAACCTCGGTGATCAGGACGCTGGGACTGAGAACAGGAAGTGGCTCAAACGTCACAGTTTCATAACGTCACCCTGAACTCCACTCACGGAGTTTCTGTCGCCATTGTAGTTTTTAATGTCCCGTGATAAAGGCGGGTCTTTCTGTGAATCCGCACGCTCATTGGCTAATAGCTCGAGACTGACACATTGCTATCCAATGAGCGTGCGCGAACTTCCGACATAAAGTTGTTTCCTTTGAAAAACCAAAGTCTGATTATTTTTGCCTCCACTGACGGAGCCTGTTGTTCCCGCCACAGAGACACAGTAATGTCAGAGCGGTGTTAACACTCACCCTGCCTCAGCACAGCTCTCACTCTCCTCCTGCTCTCTCACACTAAACGGAGGCTCAGCTAAACTCACTTCCTCTCTACTTACAGGAAACCAGCGCTCAGAGGAGCCGACCGGCCTCACATTTCACCCACAGACACGAACAGCGTGGAATTATTTTATGTCATAAAAAGAAACATATTCATGTTAACACTCACCTGCCTTAGCTCCACCTTCCTCCTCCTGCTGCTCTGAACGGAGGCTCAATACTTTCACTTTCACTGCTGCTCCCTAAACAAAGAGGATGCTGGGACTTGTAGTTTTTTCCTTCCGGTGCGGTCTTCCTCTTTGTTTGTTTGTGTTCAAGTTATTTCGATCATGTAAACATCAACAGAACACGTGAAGCCACACAGAGTTTGTATGTTGAGGTGGGTAGGAGGGTCTGGGTTCATTAAAAAAATCACCATCCCTTCAGCTTGTTCGTGGCCAAAAGTGTCCATGTGTTATGTTTTTGTTTCTTTGCTACTTTTTCTGCATAAAGTTTTTTTTATAAATATAAAATAGTCATTACTTTTTACATTTTTAATCCTTCAAACTAGGGATGCACCGATACCACTTTTTTGGAAACGAGTACGAGTACGAGTACTTGCATTTCAGTACTCGCCGATACCGATACCGAGTACTTAATAAAAACATGATTTAAATTTACAGGTAACAGCTTTAGTCCTATAATTTAACAAACAAAACAAAACAAGGGACTAGTTTGGAATTAAGAACATTTATTTAAAATGAAAAGCATGTTGTATGCAACATATTACAGAATAAATAATTATGAAAAAAAAAATTAAACAATGACAGTGCAACTCCAGTATTGTTTTCAGTTTATTGTAAACTCTGCCGCTTTGGACAACACAAGGGGCATTAATAAACATCTTTGCTATTTAGTGAACAATATTTGAATAAACTAACAACATCCACCAACATAGAACTGTGGCTGTCAGTGCAACCGAGGTAGGTATTAACATCAAGTCTAAGACGACTCACTTAATGGAGAGAAAAAGTGAGTGGCAGGGTTTTTTTTAAGAAAAGTAGCTTTTCTGCATTATCAGCAGTCAGACTGTTTCTGTTTTCATCTATAACGTGTGACACTGAGCTAAAAAGCCTTTCACTTTCCACACTGCTACATGGGGCTGAGAGGTATTTACTCGTCTGTTTCTCTGTTTAGAAGTCTCACTAGCACAGTCACAGCTGGGATGACATCAGAGGCTAGTGCGTCGTAGCTGCTCACTTTTTTTAGTTAGTTCCTCAAATTGGGCGGGGATGGCAACAGTCGTCTCCATAAGAGCCCATTGGTGAGCGGTGAGATAGTCAGGGAGTTCATAATCGGACACATACACCCCCAGCCCTTGCTTTTGCTCAATGAGGGACTGGAGCATGTAATACGTGCTGTTCCAGAGCGTCTGTACGTCCTGCTGCAGTCTCTTTATTGGCTGGTTGAGCTGTCCCTGAATGTCCTCGAGGCGGGAGTAGGCTAAGGCGGAATGTTTAAAATGCCCAACTATTTTCCGTCCCACTGCTATAGCATCAGCTATGCTCCTCTGTGATAATAAGCATGGGTAAACTCTTTGTACTCGTTGTTGTGTTGGGATTTTGGTGCTTGATTAAATTACTTGTGTTAAATGTGATACCTTTTGAGCCTCCTCTGGACAATTTCGCTGAGCACAATTTGCAGTCTGCCTTTGTTTTCGCGTCTTCGTTCACTTTGAAATAGTTCCACACGGCTGACTTGTCTCGCCTGCCCGTCTCTCAGCTCTGAGGGCGTGGGGGCGGGCACTCGACGCCTGTGATTAACCCCTTACATGCCGTTCAAACATAGACAGGTCTCAGACCGTGGTATCGGGGGACTTTTAACGAGTACGAGTACTTTAGAAAATGTGGTATTGAGGCTGATATCGGTGCACCCCTACTTCAAACACCCTTTTCTAGTACAATGCACTTGTTTAAAGACAACCTCAAAACTCATCATTTTATATATCAGCAGTGCTACTGGAAATTATTGTGCAGTGGTTCCTCACTGTAACGTAGTTCACCTTTTGCGGACTCGCTGTTTCGCTCATTTTTTTTCTTTAACAGCACATTGTGTTGTGCGTTCTGATTGCTGTAGACCATTGTCAATCAATCTAGCGCTGTGTCTTCTGTACGGCAGCGGTCCCCAACACCCGGGCCCGTTTGGTACCGGGCCGCGAGAGGTGAGGCTCGGGTGTGAAGAGTATGGTTTTCAGGGTTTTTCATCGTTAAGATGGGTTCCCTGGGTCTTTTCCCGTGTTGTGGTCGTGTGTCTTATTTTGAAAGAACTATTTACCCGTTACCATAGCGACCAGAGAGCATTAAGAAGCAGAGAGGAGGATGCTACTCTCAATGTTGTTGGTGCATTTCAGGAGGACGCTGCTAATAAAGTTGCACAATCACACAGTGATTTACAAAATACCACCGTTTTTGTCTTTGTCTGTATCATTTTATTTTGTTGTATTTATCCCCGACACCTTAAAGCTCCGTGAAAACATTGTCTGACATTAAACTGGACCGTGGTGCAAAAAAGGTTGTAGACCGCTGCTGTACAGTACAGAATGAGTTTAGTTTCTCAAATTTATATAAATCTTCGATCGCTAGCAGTGTAACTCTGAAGTGCTGCACTGTATGTTTGTAAGTTTTCTTCCCGACAAACACAACAATGCAGACGAAACGTTTTGCACGATTTCATTGTATAATACTGGACTTATGTTTCTACGAAGGTTTGAACTTTAAGAGTGTTTAAACAAAAGAAAAAAGTGTGAAAATGTTCGTGCCTGTCTGAGGAAAGTATATAAACAACCCGTTCTCACTCCCGACGTGTAAAATACTGACGATTTGTCACGTCCCTTAACTTCTCATGCTGACGCTAAAGGTACCCTTCCACGTTTTTATGTGACGCTGTGGGTTGTCAATTCATTCCAATATGAACCCGCTCACGGCGATCAGAGACGCTTCGAGCAGAGGCTCCACCATCCATTTACTCCAATAATAACCCCGTCACGGTGAAACATGAAGCACAATCTAACTGGAGAACCGGGGACCCTCTCCCCCGACGTGTTTTTCTCCCTAATTCAAAGCTTTCTTTTAATGACATCGTTAACATTTCTCAACAAAAACACACGAAAGTGTCACTGATAATTCAACAATAAAATTGCTTCATGTTGTGGCCATCACACAGTGTTTTCCAAATTTATTCACGATCTGAAAGTGCGCAGATTTAACGTACATAAACCTTGGTTGGGTTTATTATTTTTATTTCCCACGTAAGACACATTTATAGTTTTATCCACCATTCCTGTTAGTTTTGGATGCGCTCGGCTCCAACCAATCAGACGTAACATGTGTAAGCAAAGGATGATGGGAGAACAGAGAGACCCGTTTATAAGAATAAGAAAAAGGAGGCGAAACTGATTAATTCTAATGCAGGTATGTAAAAAAATGTAAGATTACTTTGTTTAAAGTAATACCTTGATGTGTGTTTCAAAGTTTGTTTTTCATAAAAGCTTCAAACAAACAGAGGTGACTGATCTCGGAAACGGTTTAATGCATTTAAAAATGGCTACAGCTACCGTCAGCATGCTTGCTAGGTTACGTTTACACGTGGCTAATGCAGCATTAGCCATTTAATCCAACGTTGATGGATTAAATCTCTTACAAACATTAAAGAATTTGTGTGTTGCAAAATGGCCTCACATGGTGCTTAAAGCAGTTTTTGCGCTAAGAGTTCTGCTAGCTATTTACAAACTGATGATGCTAACGTTAATTGCTAACGTTAAACAGAGCGCCAAGACTGAAAATCATTTGAATTGCGTTAGTTATGTGTTTATGTCACTGAGTTCTGCAAAAATGATGAGTGATTCAGAGGATCTCGAGCTGGAGGAAGAGCTTCAAGCTGCTGACAAACTCCTTCAAGATATGCAGGTAACATTTTTTTTAATGTGATGTAGTGGAAACAATTGTTAAAGAACACACTTGTCGAATTTATTTTACGTAGTAAATGTTATATTATTTGATATATATATATATTATAAATTTTATATATAAGTTTATGTGAAATTAAGTTGGTTAACTTAAGATGTTTGATAATCTTTGCTTTAATCATGGACTGTATTTTAGGTGTTGCATTTTTTCCTTGTTAATTGTGTAGAATGATGCACAGAGTGAACCTCAGCCAAGACCAGTGCGCTGGAAAAAACGTGACAGACAGAGAGATTTTATTCCTCAAAGACCATCATCCAGTCGAAGTACTAGTTGCATGCCACGTGGTCAGTATTCTCACAACCATTGATTTTATCTCACAACTTGTTTTCACCAAAGAATTTCAGTAAGTAAATATTCTTCAATCTCTTTTTTTCCCCCCAGTGTCTGCAGATCAGCATCAATGTCCACGTGAAGAACCTAGTTATGTTGCCAGTGTCAACCCAACAAGAGGTACTTTACCTTCTTTTATATATTGTGATTCCTTTTTGAAAGTTTACTTTTATATTTGTTGTTATAGTTGAGTTAGGCAGGGCTTTTGTGCAGTCCTAAGAAACATACTGCCTAGAGTGTTTTTCACTTTGTGGAAGAGTTTCTTTATTTTCTTTTCTGTTAGTGTGTGGAACTGAGGTGCTTCGTCAGGAGCTCCTTCAGTTGTTGGAGGATGGAGAAGAGGATGCAGCAATGACTTGTGAGACATCGTCTCTGTCAGCTGCTACTCACTGGGAGATCAGAAACATGGTGTCCTCGCAAAAGTGGAAAGAGGCCAGGCCTTGTCTTACAGACAATATGTTAGCTACTCTGGATCCACAGTCACACCGTGTGTGTCAGTGTGGCAAACAAGTAGTTGTGAGGTGTCTGGACTGACTGTCTCTTCCATTCCTTTGTGCTGACTGTGATATTGCAGTAACAGAAACACATCTATAATGATAATAATAATAATAATAAACAAAGCACCAGAACATCAGAAAACAATCCATAATGCAAAAATAAACCAAAATATAAGAAACTCAAAATGCTGGGTCAACACTGACCCAGAACCGTAACAGCCGGTTCTACAGTTGGAGAAGAGGTGGAACAAGTAAACAGTTACCTGTCTAGGGCGGCCATCACAACGAAGTACAAGTCTAAAGCAGGTGTGTGTCTGTGTGTGAGATTCCACTCAGTCTCCTGCTCATTCATTCTTATTTGTATACTAACTGAAATGCAGGATGAACAGACATGCTGAGCCTCCTGGCTTTGGGCTGGAACAAAAGGAAAGTGGAACAACTGGGCCGCACTTTGAGCCAGAGATATCTAAAGGTCATTTTTTCAACACCCATTTTAATGTGTGTGGTAATGGGGGAAAAACACCAGTACTCTAAAAATGTCAATATGAAAGACACTTATTAATGTGTTCTTAGATCATAAGGATCCTTAGAGAACAAGTGGAGAGCCTGAATGCGAGCAGAAATGAGCTGGGTGTGGATGACGACACACTGCAGCAATGGGTGGCCGATGTGCAGCAATGGGCTGAAGGTGAGTCTCAATATAATGCACTCGTGTATAACAACAGGACCCACCATGGCCTCATTAAAGAACTTAGAATTAAGATCTTTCTGACAGTGTCAACAAACAATGAAAAATAAGCCTTGTAAAAGCACAATTGATGGCAGAGTTGTTGCGTTTGATCAAATTGGATTGGACCTGGGTTGAAGTGATGTCGTACTAGTTGGTTTTATAAACCTGAACACCAACATACTTGTTATCTCATGATAATGCAGCACATGAAGGCTCCAGATGTCTTATAATGAATATCATCAAGTCAGTGATTACAGAGTCCACTGTAGTTTGGTGACTGTTACTCATCCTGTATTCTGATTAATATTCCTCTCACTTAGAAACGGATCAAACTGATGGCAGCCTTGGAGCGTTGCAGGCACGAATAGAGGAGCTTGTCGTCATCATCAGAGTGCGAACACAAAGTCTTTACAGACAAAATGGTGTCACAGTTTCTTTGAAATGGACCGTTTGATGCTCAGTTTGTACAGCTTGTACAGCTACTTTGTAAACAGAATAAAATCAGATCCAGGTTTGTTTAAGCTGGATGTGATTTGTTCTAGCAAACAAATTGATGAGTGTAGATTAAAATGTAAATATATGCATTATGTGAAGGTGTTCCTTTTTTATGATTATTTACAGATAGCAACAAGAGGCGACACAGAATTCACAAGGTCATCTTAGATGAGAAGAAACGCTTGGCGGCTGCTGTTGACGACTACAACAAGCTCGCTGAACCAACAAAGCAAATCGTATCCAGTGATGCCCTCATCCAGACCGACGTTTGGCCCTGGCAGAGCACAAGTGAACGTAAGCTCTTGATTTCTAAATATCCTTTTTAAACAAACTCCCAGTATCTGAGCAGTAGTTGAATGTTTTGTTCTTGAATCATAATATGCTACTATGTTTTCCCATCTGATGTTGTTAAACTGTAGCTGCTGCTGACCTCCGGACAAAGAGAAAGGTCTTTGAGAAGGTGATGGCTGTGAGGCGCCTGAGAGAGGAGGAGATGATCCTTTGCAGGGAGATGCAGCATCACTGGACAGTGTTGCGAATGCGATCTGTGGTGTTGGGGACAATCTCCTCAGACTGTAAGCACATCTTTCATTTATTTATACATTTGGTAATGAATTGATTGAAAATAAGAGCAGATGCTAAAGTCTTACTGGATCTTTTACCTATATTTGGGTTGCTAGCTAACACTGCCTTCTCCCTTAAAAAAAAGTTTAATTACATGATTTTAATTCCTTGTGTTTATGAGGTGAGGTTTTTGTTTGTTTGTTTGTTTTACTTATATTTAATAGTTTTGTCGTTTTTACAGCCTCCCTTGTTGGCATGTCGGAGGATGCACAGAAAGGACTCCATAGCCTGGTTTAAAAACAAAGTGAACTGAAAGCTGAAATGCTCAAAGTAAAGGACGTGTACAAGAGAATCCTCAGCCACCAACCACTCCTGGAAATGGACTCGCAGGAGGAGGAGGACATTCCAGACGATGCTGCTGAGAGTGATTTGAGCACTTCTGATGAAGACTGATTGTGTCATCATTGATGTTATGTTTGGTAAAATAAAAAGTTCATCACATCTGTTTAATGTGATTTTTATAATGTCTGTTTTAGAAATTGCTTATCAACAGTTATTTTACATGTTGAGAAGAAAAATGTAATTCCCTTGGTGCAGTTGTTTACCCTGAATCATTCTTTCCCATCTAATTTAATGACTAGTGTACATGTTCAGATACAATATCATAATTTAATTTATGGGCTGCTCAAATTATCACAAAATGTAAAAGCACCAGGCAGCACACTCACAACGACATTTTTTGTTCAGTGTTTTGTTGAAGAAATCAACAAGTACAACTGAGATGTTTGCTGTAGTGGTGTGTTTGTTAAGAAGCATGCCAGCACACTGGTGAACTGACAGTCCCAGAATGCACCCGAGCCAGTGACTCACCCCAGAACAAATGAAATTAATTATCTAGAAAGACAACCGTGATCAAAGACAAGTAAAAGAGTAGAAAACAAAAGATAAGGAAAGGTACTGTGGGGCAGGAAAGAAAGGCCAGAGCTGTGCAAAATGACCTCCAGCAGGCCACAAATATGCACGTCTGTTCAAACGGTCAGATACTGACTCCATGAGGGTGGTATGAGGGCTCGACGTCCACAGGTGGGGGTTGTGCTTACAGCCCAACATCGTGCAGGATGTTTGGCATTTGCCAGAGAACACCAAGATTGGCAACTTTGCCACTGGCGCCCTGTGCTCTTCACAGATGAAAGCAAGTTCACACTAAGTACTTGTGACAGAGTCTGGAGACATATTGGAGAACCTTCTGCTGCCTGAAACATCCTCCAGCATAATGGTTGGGCAGTGGGTCACTAATGGTGTGGGGTGGCATTTCTTTGGGGGACCGCACAGCCCTCCATGTGCTCGGCAGAGGTAGCCTGACTGCCATTAGGTGCTGAATTTAGATCCTCAGACCCCTTGTGAGACTATATGCTGGTGCGGGTGGCCCCGGGTTCCTCCTAATGCAAGACAACGCTAGACCTCATGTGGCTGGAGTGTGTCAGCAGTTCCTGCAAGACAAAGGCATTGATGCTGTGGACTGGCCCGCCCATTCCCCAGACCTGAATCCATTTGAGGACATCTGGGACATCATGTCTCACTCCATCCACCAACTGCACCACAGACTGTCCAGGAGTTGGCAGATGCTTTAGTCCTGGAGTCTGGGAGGAGATCCATCAGGAGACCATCTGCCACTTCATCAGCAGCATGCCCAGGTGTTGTAGTGAGGTCATAAAGGCATGTGGAGGCCACACAGACTACAGAGCCTCATTTTGACGTGTTTTAAGGACATTACATCAAACCCGATCAATGATTCTGTATTGCACTGATCAAGGAACCAACCCAATAGGAGCTAAAGGCATCCTCTTCACATTACTTAACATAGTGAGTTTATACTATGTTTAATGTGCATTTTCTTCATCAGTTTAGAACATAACATGTTAGCGCTCCCTGGTTCTTTTTGGAGACAGATCCTGAGACAGCAGGCAGCTTTGGAGAACTCATGCCAGCTGTGGTAATTAAGGAATACTTTGATTTAATATTGATTTCATGACAACTATCCTCAGGCACATATTCCTGGATATATACAATGACACGAGTAAACTCGTAAACTCGTGCAAATTATTTTCCTCTAGAATTTTTTGAAAATCAATATTTGATCAACAGACTTTTTAAAAGTGTATTTTGTTCCTATTGTTTACGCGTGTAATTGCATTTTTATTGACATTTTGACAGGAAAACCCTTAATCAAATTCTATCTTTGGTATCTAATAATAATATTAACAATAAAAATAATGTTACATATGCAATATGCACTCAATAATGATGTGCAAACAAACAAGAAAAATAGAAAAACATGACAATTAAAAAAAAAAATAATACCCTGTATACAAAAACCACATATGACCACGACTCCAAATGTGCAATTGTCACTGCATCTAAACATGACAGATGACATATTACAAAAAGGTAGAAACGTATAATATACAATATGTTGTGAAGCTGGTACTGGTGCAGTTAACTTTGCTTTAGGCTCCCATACACAGTACTGCTGACCCTAATCACCTCCTACAAGATGTTACTTACTTTACGTGCAGTGCAGTATTACTTTAACTTGCAATATGTTATAATAGCCAAGTCACTTCTATATTTATGAGCATGTAGACAATAATGTTGGCTGATATGTAAAACTATGAGATATCGAGTGCTGGGAAGATATTATTGATCGATCAGATTCATGAATGTGTTAGGTACTTAAGCCACAATTAGAGAGTGAAACAGAGACTGACACTGGTTAGAATTGTATAGTAAATATTTTATTTTGAACTTTTATGCTGAACTACAAACTGTGAACTGTGCGATCTCTGCGACCTGTGGTGCCTGGTTTACTGTGTGTAAAACTGCAGGTTCCCATGTGTCATCCCACACTTTGCCACTGTCAGGAGAAAAACATAACAAACAACAACCACACACAAACACAAAATAGGATCATTTAGGTTGTGACACATGACAATTTTTTAGGACAAAATATCTTCTATATTCATGTCATGCTTTATACACCTTCATTGTAATATAAATTAATCAAATCAAGTCAGAGAGTAATAATATATGAAGTAGACGTCAAGCAGGACCACAGCAGCAGCCACGATCCTTCAGAACCTGCTGGATGAGAGAGCACAGAAACTCCAGGGAAGAAGTTTAGCTAGTAACTGCATTACTGAGACATGTATGTTTACAGATGGTGGTGAGGGAGAGGAGGAGTTTTTAGTAAAAGGAGATGTGACTGCATCTTTAACCAATACTGAGCCTGCATAACCCTGAAAGAGACAGACAGAGAAAGAGGGGGGGGGGGGGGGGGGGACACTAACCCCCAGCAGTCTGGTCCTATGACAGCATAAGGGCTGACCTGAACCAGCCCTAACTATAAGCTCTATAAAGAAGTAAAGTCTTATGCCTACTCTTAAAAGTCTTGACCATGTCCACCTCCAACACACATAATGGACTTTGGAGGTGGACAGCTATCAAGCTCCTCACAGAAGAGCAGCTTGACAGCTAAAAGCTCCCAATTTACTTTAGTCCAAATACATGAATTCAAATTGAGGTGATAACTATTTATCAACAATATGAATGTCTGTTCCCGTCCAACAAAGTTGTTACTACATACCATGTTGAGCAGGGCTTCCACTTGACTTTAACTTCTTCTTTTTCCTGAAAAACATGATATGAACAAACAATTAATTCAGAAAGACATGCACGTTGCATACAAAAAGGAGCTTATAAACATTTGTGGCTCAATATATTATACAATTAGTTTACAAAAACATAAGAACCACTACAATGCTTGTACTGCCAGCATCGAGTGCATGTCAGCAAAGCAACACTGTTTACATTGTGGCTCACAAGCAAAACTAACTGAAGCAGATGTTACTGAATGGGAAGGAGCACCTCCACATCAATCACTCCTTCTGAGCATGATGTCAGGAGGACTTTAAAGAACGTAAACATCAGGAAGGCAACACGACCAGGTCGTATCAGGTGGTATGTTACCATTTAATGTCCTATTTGGAGCGAAATACAAACTCAGTGGCTGAATTAGTGAAGATTCATCAAATACAAAAGCTTATGGATAGTCAGTCAGGCACAGTTCAAATCCGGGAAGTCCAAGTTTCGGCATTCTGAAAAATAACAAATGAAATATTTACACGAGGTCTGTAAAACTGAAGAAAATAAAAGAATGAAAAAAGAAATCTTATCAAACTTAACGAACCTGTCATGTGTTTTGTACATTTACAATAACATAACGTCTAACCTTTCCTTTTCCTTGTTTTGGTTGGGACATCCGAGGTGTACGCCGTAGAAACTGAGGGAGATGCAGGAGGAAGTAGAGATGAACTTTGGCTCAATGTTTACATATATGTGTAAAAACAAAATGTACGAGCTGTGAAAACTGTGTCTGATAGAATGAAGAGTAGACTGATATATGAAATATTCCTTTATTGGGTGAGAAAATCAGACCGTGTCATAACTGCTTTAAGTCACACAGAATAGATATCAGAGCCTTAAACAGGCTGACTTCTGCTAAATGGGTCAAACTGGGCAGAAAGTCTACAAATACATAACATCCTTATAGAATATGATGTAACACTATAGATCAACTTACCTCAGAATATATAAAGCATATAAACAATTACAGCAATATGATGCAACAAACACAGCAGTGCTACTAATCCAAAATACTCAAAGCTTCATAGAACTGAAACAAACATTTATTTTTAGCTCCATTCAGCTGCATACTTTAGGTTTCTGAATATTAAACTTGTTGCTGCCTTTCATAGTGTGCAACTTGAAGGTCCTGAGTACTTTCTCCCACACTGAAAACACTGGGATGATCAAATTATTTGAACATTACCTAATAAGACTGATTTAGGACAGACAATTAGTTATGTTAAACTTTCCTAGCAGTCCTTCACAAACAGGGAACAGTCTGTCTATTCTCTCCATCTGTCAGCTGCTGCTGGCTCTTCCTCCTCCTCTTCCTCACACACTGCTGAGTTTGTCCTGGTGGATCATCAGGGGTGCAAAGCCTCACAGATGATGTGCAGCAGTGGGTCCCTCAGTCTGTCCTCACTCTGGACACTTGCAGTTGTCACACATGGAAATCAAATGTGTGATAAGCTGCAGGATTCAAACACAAGTGTAACTTATAAATACATGTTCATACTTTTATTCCACAATCAGAGAGAAAGAAACAGAGAGAGAGTGCAGGACAGACAGACAGGTGACAGTCTCAGGTGTAGACACTGCTACAAACAGGAGGATTTAGTGTTTGTGTTATTACGAGTGCTAAACAAGAAGAGTTCCCAGATGGTACAGTGGACACATGTGTGACTGCTGTGATTAAAGCATCTTTCTTTCAGCTTAACGAATGAACCGTCAGCTCGTTCAAACACACGTTAAAGTCCGTTTGGCTCGACACCACCGAACAGAGGCAGCAATATAACATAGCTAACATTAACAGTGCAGTGAATCCTGCTTGTGCCGTGATATTCAGGACTGCAAACCGAGCAGCATCACTGACTTTCAGCTTGTTGTGTTTGTGGATATATGACTGAGTTTAATTATCCATAAAATCATCACATTCTCTGTAGGATTAAGGTCGACTATTGAACAGCGTATATTTTGAAGTAAAGGCTTTAAAACCAAGTAAACACTGAAAGTACAAACATCACTAATGTCACATAACTTTGCCGATATGTGGCCAACAGTAATGTTTTAATGTTCTTCATTATTAAACATTTGCACATAAATAAGTGACATAATATTCAGTGCTTACTTTAAAAGTTTACTCTTCGGCCGCCCCTCTTCCGCCATTTTTTTCGGCAAAATTATCCACACCCACCGCCGCGCTATGGAGTCTGGGATATGTTGGGTCATGAAGTCTACACCGCCACATCCTTAAAATTCAGGGAAATGAAGGACGCATTTGAAGGCCACATTTCGAGCAGCCTTTGAATTGGGACAACCTTTGTTGCGTTGCTGTGATGTAATCGGCCTTAAAATGCAGCCTTTGAGGCTGCAGACCCTGAATTGGGAAACAGCCCTTGGCTGATTGTAACCTACAGTCGTTTTCACACCGTGGCTCGTGTGATTAGGCAGAGGATCAATAGGGAGTCCATGACCCTCTTAGGGGGACACTCACACGGGACCTAAACCTGGGATTCTCCACCAGTCGCTCTCAGAACTGAAGAAACTTCTTGGATAAAATGTCTTCAAGAAATTTAAAGCAGTTCAGACACTTTTCTTTCCCAGCTCCTCAGACTGTCCACCCTGTTAGCTTGGTTAAGTAGCCATGAAGAGTAGAAGGCCAAGTATGAGTTTCAAACAGTAAACACATTTATTTTTAAACCCTGCAAATAAACAACATTAACATCAAAAGTTTTACATTTCCTAAATGTATCCCACAATCTGAATATAACACCCACTTCCCTACATTTGATCTGCTGTGTTAAATATGATTAAGAACAGAATGCAATCATTTTCAAATCCTATAAACCAGTATTTCAAATAAAGTGAGAAAATGAAACATTTAAAGAAAAATGGCAGCATCTTCTCTCCAAAAACTAAAGGCTTTACAATGTTTAGTGCTGGACCATGTTGGTTAATGTTTAAACTTCTGAAACGTTCAACAGTTTCCATTTTGATTAACCTGACCAACATAGAACATAGAACACCTTTGAAGTGGACCTTAAACCACTAGTTTGGCACAACACCGGCGGCCGCCTCGGGTCTCTCCTACTCCTGCCTCCCCTTTCCCTCATCCACCTGCTGCCTCTGTGGAAGCTCATCCATAGCCACCACCAAACAACTGACTTATTTTTACACATCGACCAGCATCTGGCCAATCCACCACCTTCCATCGTTTATACCGTTACAAAAAAACCCATCATCGGCCCATAAAAATGAAAAATCACTATCGGTATGCCCGATGGCCAGTCCAGCTATGGTCGTGCCATCAGTTAACCCTTCACGTGCCAGCTGTGACACGCGTGCCCAAGGTTGCCGACCCCTGCTCTAAAGCATCTGATTTGGATTCCTGAGATCAAATATATTTTCCTTTGACTTTGTTTTCTTCCCATTTGTGGCTTTAATGTAGTGTTACATCCTGTTTGTTTGCTTCCATCTGTATACATGTCCAGATTCACTGTTATGTTTCTATTCTTACATTGCTGTGTGATCACTGTTCCCTCTGCTAACTGATTTGACCTTTTGTATCTTACACTGATACTTGTCATATTTGTATCTGCGCCTAAAAGATAAAAAGTTTTCCATGCTAAAACACAGCTCCACCTCCTGCAGTTCTCCCTCTGAACCACTAGATGTCTCTGTTATCTAAATGAAGACGTGCAGCACAGCAACCACAGCAGCGCTCAGATCACACGTGTCCTGTTATTATGTATAAAAGCATGAAACAGGTGAGACAGGTGGGATCAATATTAATGTTGTGGAAATATATGAAAAAGCAACAGAAGAGTGAAAACATTTTGTGTTTCTAGAAAGATCTTTCAGCTCATAGCTGCTCACAGACTGTATTTACAAGTGACAAACTGCAACTCTACAGTACATCTACAGTATATATCAAATATATTCTGTATTCAAATCTATTGAGTGATGTTTGAAAGTCTTTCCAGGTGAGTTTGATCCAGGAGGATCTGAAGCCAGAGTCAGACAGAGACTGTGCAGAGACTGTAGAAGGACAGAGCAGCAGCAGAGCAGTCCAGATACACTGATGATCCTCTGTCAGATCCAGAGGGACACACAGGGATGATGCTGGACTCTACATTGTGTCTGACAGTGGAGCTGTTCTCAGAGCAGTTCACTTTGCAGCACTGACAGTCATCTGCACTTCTTCTCATTCCTCTGTCAGTAACTGCTGGATGAAGCTCTCCTCTCCACCTCCCAGTAACATGACCCAGTCAGAGCGTCTCTACACACAAGCTGCTGCTGCTTCAACCTCTCTGGATCATCAGGACACAGCTCCTCCTCTCTCAGCACACACACCGTCCTGCTTACCATCATCACCACCTGCAGAGAGAAGAAGGAAGAGCAGAGGAGATAAACGAGTGTTTCCAGAGACTCTTCATCAGCTGTCAGTCAGTGATGCAGCACATCCAGTATAAAGAGCAGCAGGGACTTCAGTGCTGGGACTGTACTAGGACTTATTGTTGCTTCACTTTTTCTAATCTTTGGATTTTTATTGAAGTTGATGAAAATGTTTTTCCCTCCTAGTTTGAGTTTGGACTTTCATTCATTAGAAGAACCTTGGTGTGTCCACTCTGAGCTCTGTAGGAACCCCAACAACAAGCCCAACAATCCAGATGGACGGTTCCAGCTGTTAACTGGAGGAATTCCATCCAAACATCTGCTCTCACTAAATTCTTCCTCACCTACAGACTGTGTTCTTCACTGCTTTAAACTTGGAAATGAATGCAGTCATTGGTCTGCGTGCTGCTTTGTTCAGAGAGCTGATTGGCTGTTGACAGTGTTTGATAAGAGCGTGTCAGCCATTACTATGGTGACCATAAAGGTGACAAAAAGGCAGAAACAGGAAGTGTTTGTGTCCAATCCTGAAGCCTGTCACCATTCTCCTCTCACAGCTTCACTGAGAAGCTGCAGCTTTACAGGAAACACTGGATCTTTGTTTCATACTGACTGTGTTTAGTACAATACTGCTGACAGCACCACCCACTCACTCCATCACTCTACTGACCTCAGAGTCTCCAGTCTGTAGTCTGGACTCTGCTGAAGATCAGACAGCTGGTTCACATCTGGATCCTTCAGCTTGTTTCCTGACAGGTCCAGCTCTCTCAGATGGGAGGGGTTGGACTTCAGTGCTGCTGCCAGATAATCACAGCTGATCTCTGACAAACCACAGTCCCTCAATCTGTATAAAGAATGAAAGATGTAAGTTTATTAGACAAAGTGTGAGCTTGAAATCATTCAGTGTTTTATCATCTGTTCAGAGCTGAAGAAGGTTCAGAATGTAGAAGTTTAGAAAATGGAAACTCCAAACAGCTGAAGCCAACAGGAAGCAGCTTCAAACAGGAAACTGTGCAGAGTTTCAGACTATATGTCCTGATGCAGCCAGTTGGATTTTGGAGATTTGAATCTCTGTTCTGTGACTAAGTCCTTGAATCATTTCTTCCAGTTGGTCCAACAAGACAGACTAAGTATTGGACATGTGTTTTGGCTCCATTAGGGGAGCTTCTAAATGTGATGTGATGGCCCCTCTGGGTCTGTCAGGTCACAGGACTGAAGAGAGCTCAAACTGGGCACACAGTTGTTCCAGTCTGGACCAAAGACTCTATACTGGGACTGAGGGACTGCTTTGACTGCACCCACTGGGACTTTTTAAAGGCTGATGTTCTCACTGTGAGTACAAGAAAATAATTATTAGAATGTAATGTGTTAAATTTGTTTAGATCACACTAATAAGGAAGGATTGGTCTGTGTTTCAGTTTAGTTTAGCTGTGGCCTGAGAGTGTGTGTAATTGTTTAGAGAGAAAGGACACTGGGGGTCTGGTGTCATAAATAAAAGGAATCAGGAAGCTACAGATGGGGGTTGCTGATGCTGATGCTTGTACCTTTAATAAAAACTCCTAATTGTTATAACTTAGAAGTAGGTTTGCAGGAGACTCTCCACCTGATCTGTAAATGTAAGACAACAAGAGGCCAACGACCCAGTGGATGCAGAGTGGTGGTTTCAATATTTGTAAAATCTTAACTCTGTTTTGTATGTGGTCTAAAGGAATTTGGTGTAGCTTGGGTGAGGTTACTTTTATGATCCCCAGGAAGTCACGTACGCAGAGACACACACGGTGCTTAAACTGTTACACTCACACATCCAAACGCACAGGCACTCACATGCTCGTGGATACACACAGACACACAGAGTTTGCAGCACACCATGGGGGGTTTTATGATAGGGTCGCTCCTGTTTCACAGACAAAGGCAAGTCTTCCCTTCTAGAAGATGCATGAAGCTGAATAAAGTTTTTGTGAAAATAACTACTGAGTTACTGAGTCCGATGCATCTCTGGAGGCCCGAAGAATAAAAAGAACCGGGGTAAAACTGATTTCCCACCATCACTTAGATCATAGATTTCTACTTACATTTCTTTCTGGGAAAAATGGGGATTACTTTGAAAACAGGAAGTATTTTCCCCAATAAGAAGCCCTGGATTAGTAAATCACTCCAACATGTTCTCAGGCAGAAGAAGCTGTCTTGTTATGAGGGAGAGAAGGAAAAGATTGAGGCACAGAAACTTGTTGAAAGAGAGATAAAGCAGCTAAAATCAGGTGTAAAAGTAAAGAAGAGGATGAGCTGATTAAAGGACACTCAAGGCTGGCTTGGAAAGGAATGAAGTCCATGGTGGGGATGCAGAACAAGGAGCAAAGATGAATGTGATGCTGAATCAGCAGAAGACTTGGACTCATTTGATTCCAGCTTTGATATCATTGATTTCAATGAAGAGCTTTGTGACTGTAGCAAAGGGCTGGTAGCTCTGAGAGTCCCACTGATGAGGTGTTTGTGTGGAAATCTCTTAGTGGGACCAAAGAGAGAAAAAGCCCTGGTCCTGATGCTGTGGGAGGGAAATGATTGAAGTGTGCTGTGACGAGCTGACTGGGAGATTTTCACACATTTTCCAGTCCTCCTTCGAACAACAGGAAGTTCCCAGCATATGGAAACAAAGGTTAAGTGTTCTATGGCACTCAGTGATGATGGTGCTGTGGCCCCACCACCTCCACCTCTTTGTAAAGCAACTAACTGTAATCTGAAGCTTCAAATGGAACTAAGATTTCCTCCACTAGGTGGCAGTGTCTGATGAGAAAGTGTTAGTGGAGCTGGCCTGGAGTCAGAAACAGGAAGATGCAGGATTTGGGCTGAAATGGGGAAAAGTGGTTAGCACTAGTGCCTTAAAGCAAGAAGGTTGTAGGTTGAAGCTTGTTGGCCTTTCTGTGGAGGTTGGATGTTGTCCCACATTCCAATGAAATGCTGCTTAGGTTCATTGGTGCTTCTAAATTGGCTGTAGGTGTGGATGTGAGAGAGTGCTTCTCTGTCTCTCTCTGTTGGCCCTGTGATGGACTGCTCACCTGTGCAGGTGGACCACGCCTCTTGCCCTATGACAGCTAGGGCACAGGCTCCAGCCCTGTGAGCCTAACCTGAATAAACAGTTAGCAAAAATGATCCATAGATGGCCTGAAATTCCCCGGTTAGCAGTTTGGTAGATAGCTATGATATGCTAATCCCATCCAGCAGCTGTATTCTAAATGTAAGCTGATCCCTGCTGAGCCAAAGCACTTTTTCATATACAAATTACAACCTTTAATATAAACCTATTGGTCAGCATCTTATTAGCCTGCTGTTAGCTTCATTCCACAGAAAACTGAGAGAAACTAACAGAGTTGATAAAGAATAAAGAGAAATGTGCTGATTTAAAGCCTTTGAAGTGCTTCAGATGATCTCTGTCCACTTCTGTCCACTCATTCATTCATGTAAGCTTTCTAATGCAGCTTTGATCTTCACAGTCTGCTTTATGAAACTCATTCTAACCCTGAATGTCAGAGTGTTCCTCCTTCTCTTTCCCATCATTCATGCTGGCAGTGGAGGAGATTTGGATGTTGGACTGTGTTTTGGATGATGTGTGTATGTTTGTGTTGGACTGCTGTCTGTAAAGCAAAAGCACATTTTGCTTTGGATTTCAGTGTCAGACAGACTTTAAGGTGGAATGAAGAGTTGGAGAGTTTCACAGTGAATTATCCAGTGTAGGATTTTTCTTCTTCTTTAAAGGTTTGAAATGTGAACATTGTTCTGCTGCAGTCAATGGACTAAACCAGAGAAGAAGAAAACAGACTTTACCATGAAGATCCTCAGTGTGGATCAGTATAATATCAGCCTGATGTCTGCAGTTTAGTGTCAGCACAACTAAAACATGCTGACTGACCTCAGAGTTTCAAGTCCACATCCTGGACTCTCCAGGAAACCACACAGATGCTTCACTCCTGAATCCTGCAGCTTGTTGTTGTAGGTCAGGTCCAGCTCTCTCAGATGGGAGGGGTTGGACTTCAGTGCTGCTGCCAGATAATCACAGCTGATCTCTGACAAATCACAGTTCATCAATCTGTATAAAGAATGAAAGATGTAAGTTTATTAGACAAAGTGTGAGCTTGAAATCATTCAGTGTTTCATCATCTGTTCAGAGTTGAAGAAGGTTCAGAATGTAGAAGTTTAGAAAATGGAAACTCCAAACAGCTGAAGCCAACAGGAAGCAGCTTCAAACAAACACAACAAGAGAAAAAAACTCTGAATGTTTCACATTAAAGTCGTACATTTATCATAAAAACAGGACAAAGACTTGAAAAAGTCGTGTTTTTCCTTCCAGGAACCACAAGGCTTCACTTTTAAAGGTGAAGTGTGAAAGAAATGGACATATTTGAAGTCCAACACCTTTTTCCAGTCACATTATTAAAGCAGACAAACTACAAGCTCATTTTCATTCCAACAAGTCATCTTCTGACCTGGACTAACAACACTGGTCTCTATGTGCAGCTGGCTGTGAGACCAGTGCTCAGGGAGCGTCTAAAAAGTGCAACACGGAAAGAACATCACACACTAGTTTGCTTCCATCATCCAACCTGAAGAGGAAACAGAGACGCCTCCCCTTCAAAGTAAAAGCTGCTCCTTTTGGACACAGTATCAAAGAAAGTCTACAGTATAACATAGAAAAGACAGAAAAAAGTTTTGGTTGTTTTTCAATTGTGCAGAAATTAAAGTAGACTAAGCTCAATTATGTGACAGACATTTCATCCCATGTCAGTTTGGCCTCATCCTGGGCCGGATTATCCAGCACACACTCTGACCACAGGCCCAGGGGCCACGCACAGCTGGGCTCCATCCAAGAGACAGGAAACAAACCAACACAATAATAAAAAGCACCATGTGATCTTCTTACATCTTCAAGACAAACATAGTAAAAACATGAGCATATTTGTTTCCTGATAAAATGATGTGACAGGTAGAACAGAGTAAAGTGGTGGTGTTACAGCCTTTCTCCCCTCTGCTGCCGAGGCTGTTAGTCTCTCCCAAACTCAGCTACAGAACTTCCAAATGAATGAAAGCAGCAGAAGTGGCTTCACAAATGAAAGAGGAAGAGGAGAAGAAGAGGAGAGGGAGGCCACCCTAAACATCACTCCAGCTGAAAACATCACACTTCCATTAAAGTTGGTGAGAAAATGTTGATGAATATCCATATGGAAATGATGAGCTGCTGGCTAATCTGGAGGCTGAAACACTGTCCTGTCAAACATCTCCCCGTCACCACTCCACTTCTGTCAGCCTTCAAATGAACCCTGTTCAAGTCTGTCACTTCTGTTTGGAGCCAAAAGGAAAAACTTTTATTCAGTCGTTTGGAAAGACAACATTTCTGAAAGCACTCACTTCTTCTTCACATTTGTCTTCAGACACATCCTGAACATTTAGGAACTAAAGAAAGTTTCAAACATCAATCAAAGACCTGAAATATAGAAAAAAAAACAACAGCCGCAGTCAGTGAACTCACCTCAGAGTCTCCAGTCGACAGTTTGGACTCTCCAGTCCAGCACACAGAAGTTTCACACTTGAGTCCCAGACGATGTAGTTGTTACTCATGTCCAGCTCTGTCACATGGGAGGGGTTGGACTTCAGAGCTGAGGCCACAACTTCACAGTGAGAATCTGAGAGTTGACAGTGATTCAGTCTGTGATGATAGAAAATATAAAATGTTTTATTATAAAAGCAGAAAATCTGCATTATAAACACAGACTGAATGTATATGAAGACAAAACAGAGTGAGGTAATAATCTGATGAATCTGATCTTCACATCTGTGCTTCAGCTCCTCTTACTGTGTTTGACATGACACAACGATTGAGTCTCTCTCAGACCTGCAGACCTTTAATGAGAATCTTTGTTTGGCTTTAATCTGCAGATGAAGGAGGAAGATGGTGTCACATTTAGGCTTCCATAATGTCCACAGTCTGTCACTGAGATCTGATCCAGAGTCAGAGTGAAGACACACATTTGGACTGTTTCCTGTTTTGACTCCAGAACATTTTGAATGAGTTCAGCTCAGTGAAGAGTTCCAGCTGGAAAGATGATCTCTGTTTGCTACCTGCTGTCAGGTACGACTGTTCACGTCCACACGCAGGAAAAACCTGCTGACTGTTACCAAACGGAGCAGAAATCTCATCACTGGACAATAATGATGAATGAACTCAGAGCTGCTGATATCAGATCTGATTTCAGGGGAACTAAACACAGAAATGATTGGCTCATTTTAGCTTTCTGAGCCATTAAAATGATTTGTATTCCTGTTCAGGGCTTCAGTGTTTATGAGTCCAGATCCAGGTGACAGCAAGTCAAAATGATGTTACCTGTCTGTGTCCAGCAGCAGCCTGTATTCACTTTGAATATTGTTATAACCTGACATGGATCAGTTTGTCTTTGATTGGTTTGTAAATGTCACTGTTTCCATTGGACCTGAGTGACGGTACAAAGACAGAGAGGGAGAGAAAGGAGAGAGAGGATGGAGACAGCAAAGAGAGAGCAAACACAAACAGGTGAGAGTGGACAGGTGACCAAGGTCAGCAACCAATCAGAGAGCTTCTGTTTGACCCACAGTCACTGATGATGACTGCACATAACCAAGCAGTGTGTTACACTGATATCAAATATGGATCCTGCTCTTATAATAATGATCATCAGATGATATTATTGTGTTATTTTGTAGCTGAATACGATGTTTGTGTGATTATCAGTGAAAGAAGCAGTGAGGAGGATGGAGAGAGAGAGAGGACAGAGGGTGAAGTTAGAAACACTAAAAGGATTTTTCATGGATTTCATGGATGATTTGAGTGATTTCCAGCAGGACACTTAAACATGTCAGTGGACGTCCTAAAGAACATATTCACTGATATGAAACGTGTCATTGAACAGGATTAATATCAGTGGAAACATGGTGGAAACAGCTGTGACTGCATGGATGTGACACACTTCAAATCTGTTCTCCACTCTTGGATTTGGGATCCATGGAGCTGCTGCTGAGTCTGTACAATAAAGGAATGGTGTGGAAGGTTGCAGCGTACGGACACAAACACTTTGTGGTTACAATCTGATTTTATTTTCAAAATTAAACTACTAACCTACACTGATTAATGATGTTAATGATCACATCTGGACTCACCGAGCCTTTTTGCAGTTCCTCACAGCTGGAATCAGTCTCTGTCGTCCCCATTCTGATGTGTTGTACTTCTGCAGGTCCAACTCATACAGAACCTCCTCTGACATCTGCAGCATGAAGGCCAGAGCTGAGCACTGGATCTCAGAGAGTTTCTTCTCTGATCTGTTCTCTGACTTCAGGAACTCTTGGATCTCCTGATGTACTGAGAGGTCATTCATCTCCATCAGACAGTGGAAGATGTTGATGCTTCTGTCAGGAGAGATTTCATAACTGTTCATCTCCTTCAGGTTGTTGATGACTCTCTGGATGGTTCCTGGACTGATCTCTGTCCGACCCAGCAGACCTATTAAGAGTCTCTGGTTGGACTCCAGACAGAGGCCATGAAGGAAGCGAACAAACAGGTCCAGGTGGCCATTTTTACTCTGGAGGGATATCTCCATGGCTCGTTTAAGGAAATCATCCAGAGAGGACTCGTTGTATTTTCTTCCCAAAAAGTCCTCCACCATCCCATCCAGAGCTGGCTCATTCCACGAATTGCTTGCATCATCATCATCATCATACTTCTCCTCATTCCAGTCTATCCTCAAGAAGTCCTCCACCACCTCTGTCTTCCTGTTGGTGTGACAGTGGAACATGTAGACTGCAGCCAGAAACTCCTGAATGCTCAGATGAACAAAGCAGTAGACTGGTTTCTGGAAGATCACACACTCTCTTTTGAAGATCTCTGTACAAACTCCTGAGTACACCAAGGCCTCTGTCACATCCAGACCACACTGCTCAAGGTCTTCTTGGTAGAACATGATGTTTCCTTTCTCCAGATGTTCAAACGCCAGCCTCCCCAGCTTCAGAAGAACTTCCCTGTCAGCCTCCGTCAGCTCCTGTGGACTCGTCTCATGTCCCTCATGGTACTTGTTCTTCTTCCTCTTTGTCTGAACCAGCAGGAAGTGTGAGTACATGTCAGTCAGGGTCTTGGGCAGGTCTCCTCTCTGCTCTGTAGTCAACATGTGCTCCAGAACTGTAGCAGTGATCCAGCAGAAAACTGGAAAACTACACATGATGTGGAGGCTCCTGGATGTCTTCATGTGGGAGATGATTCTGCTGGACAGCTCTTCATCACTGAATCTCCTACTGAAGTACTCCTCCTTCTGGGCATCAGTGAAGCCTCGTACTTCTGTTAGCCTGTCAACACATGTAGGAGGGATCTGATTGGCTGCTGCAGGTCGGGAAGTTATCCAGACGAGAGCCGAGGGAAGCAGATTCCCCTGGATGAGGTTTGTCAGCAGCTGGCTGACTGATGACTTCTGTGTGACATCAGACAGCAGCTTCCTGTTGGTGAAATCCAATGAAAGTCTGCTTTCATCCAGACCGTCAAAGATGAACAAAAGCTGAGAGACAGCCAGCTTCTCTGCTGTGACCTTCTGTAATGTTGGATGGAAAACATGGAGCAGCTCCAGAAGACTGTATTGCTCATCTCTGATCAGGTTCAGCTCCCTGAATGAAAGCAGAACCACCACACTGACATGTTGGTTCTCCAAGCCCTCTGCCCAGTCCAGAGTGAACTTCTGCACTGAGAAGGTTTTTCCAACACCAGCCACGCCGTTGGTCAGAACCACTCTGATGGGTCTCTGTTGGTCAGGTAAGGCTTTAAAGATGTCCTGGCACCTGATTGGAGCATCATGGAGGGCGTCCATTTTGGAAGCTGTCTCCAGCTGCCTCACCTCATGTTGGGTATGAACCTCTTCACTCTGTCCCTCTGTGATGTAGAGCTCAGTGTAGATCCTGTTGAGAAGGGTTCTACTTCCTGTTTCATCACTTCCTTCAGTCACACGTTCACATCTCCTCCTCAGACTGATCTTATGTTCATCTAAAACCTCCTGCAGACCAACATCTGCTGAAAGAAAGAAAAACAATGAGACTAAAGAGAAAGAAAACTCTTCAATGTCTGAACAACACAAGAAGTCCAGTTTTCAGAAATGAGTCCATCAGCAGACAGATGTTCAGTCTTACTTTGTACACAGCTGCTCTGACTGGCTTTCTGCAGTCCAGCTCTGGTTCTGGATCTTTCTCCACACTGGGGACAGGAGGAGTCTCCTGATGAAGCAGACTGGTCCCAGTATGAGGAGATGCACTGTCTGCAGAACCAGTGTCCACAGCTGGTAGAGACTGGATCCTTCAGGACGTTCTGACACAAAGCACAGAAGGACAGCTGCTCCTCCTCACAAACACCACTCCTCTTCCTTCCTCTGTGAACACATTTCTTTATCACTAAAAACATTTATTGTCAGTGAAAAACATCCAGATTTGACCAAACTGCAGTTCCTCACAGTTCCTTTGATTTCATCAACACTAATGAGCTGCTGTTCCTGTCTGCCTGTCTCATTAAACACTGAGTGATGAATACAAACTCAACACTTCCTGCAGACTTCCTGACTTCACAATAAAAGCTTTCCATCAGAGAGAGACAGTTATGACTTTCACTGTTTTACAGCCGCTGTGTGCAGATTATCTGGGTCAGTTCACTCTGAAGCAGCTTAGAAGTGTCCGTGTAGAGCTGTGGTCTGACACACAGAGACTTCTGATTTTCACTATTTAAACAAACATGATGAAGATGAGCAGGTTTCTCTTCTAGTATAAAACTCTGTGTCTCTCTGGCTGGCTCTTGATGGCTTTTCAGGTTTTATGTTTTGCTCTCTCCTGCTAGCGTTTGGCCTGCCTGGGTGGAGCTTGTAATGGCCTCTCGCTCTTGGTCCACACAGTTATGATGATTACACCACCTGTTGCTGATTCACCTGGGCTTACCGGTAACCATTTAACGCTGCGGCATGGAGCAGTTTGTTGCTGGGACATTGACCCTCCTGTGTTCATGATCTCAGCTCCTTGCTAAGAAATCTCTCTCTAAATTCACCAGTTGGGTTAACTTTGTGTATACTTTGAGTATATATTTCCCCGAACCTGGTTACAGACGCTTACTTATGACTCCCGTGTGTGGCTGTGTGAGTGGAGAGCAGGACAAGAGTGACTGAGGAGTGAGTGTGGACTCCCTTCCCTCTTTTCCCTGGAGCCCTGGACCCCCTCCCCAACTCACTGTACATATATAGAGCACTGTGGTTCACCCCTTTGGTAAATAAACTGTCACCTTTTTGTTTGTCAGAACTCAGTCTGTGCTTGAGTTCCTCTGTTAGCCATGACATTTTGTTGGTTTCTCTCTCTTCAGGTCCCTGTAAGTGTTTGATCGGCCTTTCTAAAACATTATATTTATTCTGCTTTGATTGTTTTGTGTGCTGAGGGACATTGTTGCACGATCCACTTTTTCTTATCACTCAAATATCCTGATACTTTCAGAAAGTTGGAGAGCTCTTCTTGCTTGCTTAGTCTTTGCTCTGTACTGCAGTACTTGCATTGGTTTCACTGGACAAGTCTGCATGTGAATCTACAACTGATCTGACATTGTGGCACAAACACAGTAAACAAACTCTACGAGCACCTTGTTTCATGTGCAGTGGCTTTCTTCTCATTCTGTTACTGAACACTGTATGAAAAGCCTTTCACTGCCAGCATCCTTCCAGCCCCACGACAACAAGACCAACTCACATCTTCACAACTCCAAGAATTTTTCCCCTTTTCTTTGGAGAAACCGAGAAGCCAATAGGATTGTAGCTCAAATTTGCCCACAGTCCTGCTTCATCACTGCTCACTCCTACCTGTGTTGGTGCTGAGTGGACAGTCATAGCCTGCTGCTAGCATGAATGCTAAATGTACTGCTGTGGATGATCAGCAGAAAAAGTTGTTGTCAGTTTGACTGTTTGCTGTATTTAAAGTGTTTTTCTCAGTTCATCTGTATTCAAAGTGCATTCGGGGCTTTAGCTGACAGCTCTTTGTGCTAACAAACTAAACTCTCTTAGTTTAAGCCAACAGACTTTACCAAACACAAAGCCTGCTGCTGCCTCCATGGGTTAGCTTCTGTGACTGGTGTTTACACCAATGAAATCTAAATCACACTAATGTGTCCTCCAAGGTGTTTGGTGGGAGCACTGAGTGAAACATAAGAGCTCTGGTAAAATAACAAACAGGGCTGTGAGAGCAACTGAAGTGATAAAGATACTGTTTAAAGATAAAAAACACTTTGATGTTCTCTCGTCACCTAACAAAGTCCAAACCCTGTGAACTCTTTTAGCTTTAATAATTGTGGATTCAGGTATCCTGAACCCATCTTTGGACATTTGTAATGAAATATTTTAAAACTCCATCAAAGACTCCTGATGTGGCTGTTTGGAGAAGGAAAAGAGGGACAAAGTGGAGCGTCGAGCTGAGGCTTCATTCACTGCAAACCTACAGTTATGTTTTCTTATTTCTGCTGTTTGCATGTTCACAGCTGAAATAAAGCTGCCTCTTTGACTTCATCCTGTTGTGTTTGGGTCCAGTCCTGCCTGCCACACAGAGCTACAGGACAAAGTCTAATATTTTTATCTTTTTAATGAATCTTTGGTCATATTTATCCAGGAAAACACAAACATGTAAAGGAATCATCACAGTTCTCTGACCTCGTTGGTCCAGGTTCACCACTGAAGACTGGAGGGTGATGTTTGGACCAGTCACTCCTCACAGACGGACAGCTGGATCCTGCAGACTGTGACCTCTGACCTCTGCAGACACAAACATGTTTTATTCAATGATCAATTCTCTGATAAAGTGATTGAAGCAGCTGTGATCACACAGACTGCAGATAATGCAGCTGTTTCCTGTCAGTAACAGTCCTCTTAGATTTGAGTTCAGCTTTTTACAGGAAAACAAATGTCCCTGAATGCAACAGTGAGACACAGTCTGCCTGTGTGGCTGTGATAGCTGCCGTTAGGAGCGCTCATGTGTTTGCAGCTAGACGAGGAGATGTTACCATCATGGACATGTTAACAAATCCTGCAGCATCACGTGGCACAAACAATTTGTGTTCCTGTCATCTGCGAGCAACAGGAAGTTCATTAATAAAGGCGGGATGGAGACGTGACTGTGACGGTTCTCCTTCATCCAGCTGTTACACACATCTGGGCTCACACGACGAGCCTTTGTCTAATACAGCAGCTGCTCTCTGAACACTTTTCTGAAGAGGAGCTGCACAAACCTTTGTTTGCTTTCTAGAGCAGCGTATCAAAGTCAAACTACCCACTGCTAGCAGCTGTTTCTATCATAGTTTAGGATCCAGATGTGTGAGGTCTAAATTTACACCTCTGATTAAAATACATAGTTAAAAACAGCCAATTGTGTCCAAATGTGTCTTAAAACCAGATAAACTGACAGTTACAGCTGAGCCTGTGTGTCCTTGGAGACACTGCTCTGCTACAGAGATGCATTTTAGAAACCAGGAAACATCAAAATAATTTAAATCAGAGAGTTCTTGTTACTAACAGCTCACCTCTCTGCAGCAGACACAGGCTGGGATTTAAAATGAATGCCTCGATGATTGGACCGGTCACTCTTTAAGGACACAGAGCTGGATGGTTTCTGATTGACGCTAAAAGTAAGTGAACATGAAACATGTGTCACATCCAATGTGTCCAATACATTACATAAAAAGTATAAAGTATGTAAATAGTATATTATTTAAATCGTTAAATAGTAAATAACTGATTAAAATTTCAAACATTTTAATACTGACATGAACTTACTTTTCGTCAGATGACTTCACCCGTTTGCTCTTAGAGGACACACTTCTGGGTGGAGGTCCAGCCAGGTTCCTGTGAATAATGATGCAGCAGTGATGTGAGTGGTGAGCTGTGACATGGAGAAGAGTCATGGACAATTAGAGATGGTCATCTCACCTCTGAGCTTTGGTCTGGCTCTCATGTTCCCCACACAGAGTGCTTTTAGAGGGAGGGACTCCCTCCTCTCTGTCCTCACACTGATCCATGCTGCTCAATTCACATCAGCTCACACACACTTTCTACCTTCACCTGCAGAGGAAACACAAATCATTCATGTGCACATCAACTGAAATCCTCCTTTCCATCATGTGTGCTGTCCAAATATGAGCTGGATGCAGTCAGACAGCAGTGTGAGGCAGAGGAAGCTGCCATCAGCTGCTCTACTTCTACTATCAGTCCACTAGATGGAGCCATGAAGCACATATGATGCATTCAATGACACACACTGATTCACTGTGACTGGAAGTTTAAGTACATTAAGCCTCCACTCATCTACATTGTGCTTACAACCCATTGCCCCCCATCTTCCACCCCCATCAAACTCCTGGGGCCAGGAATGACTGGAACTGAATTGGAAATGGGCGTAATCAAACATAAATCTGCTATTCTTATCCAACCTGTCTGCCTGGACACAGTTTGCTGACCAATCATGGAGCCTATGATTCGCTTGGACAACAACTTCATGAATGTGGAAATGAAACTGAGTGTCAGCTGAGTGTCGAGCAGAAGAGGAGTCAGAGAAAAGTGACAGAGCTGCTGACTTTACAAAGAAAGCTAAAACCATGTTGAAGAGATTAAACAGATAATACAAGCTAACAACAACAACACAGCTGCTGCAGACAAAACACATGTATGAGTGTGTGACAGGAAAAGCACTGAACAGAAGTTTACTATTAAAAATGCGGCATGTTCTAAAAAGTTTGGTCAGTGAGACTGAAAAATGGCTGCATAAGTTACTATTGTGAACAAACCCCTATAAGAACCCTGATATTACCTGAATAAGATCAAATCCTGATACGTAGTGCAGACCTTGGTAAGAGATACGGTCCAACTGGAATATGAACCTTTGGTGTGTTTAATACAGTCAGTTTCTGAGTAACTCCACTCCTCTGCTTTCTGTTGGAAGAGAAACAAAAGTTTGTAGCACGATCCTTTTCCTCAGAGGCCTGTGTTGAATTTATATTACATCTATGATAAAAAAAATAATTCACAAAGTCTGCTCTGACCTCCTGTCCTCCCTGCAGTTGCTGTGAGCTCCGCAGAGTGATTATAAAGACCCGGAGCTCAGAGTTTCAAGTGTGAGCCACGCCTGCCACCCGTTATCTGCCAAGCTTGCGCTTCAACGCTAAGTTTTACGGTAGTGCTGCTTCTTATCCCTTTTTGCTGATCACACACATAACAACACACATGATTTTCAGGAAGTTAACGGAAATAAAGCCCCAGTGTCATTTGTTTTTTACTCAAGTTGTCTTTTCTTCTTAATTTTTCTGGTAATGCTTCTTCATTCATGATTCATTCAAATCTATTCAAATATTTCTGAAAATCATCTTTTATAGTTGAAATTCAGTTGTCATTTGGCTCAGCTGCTCTTTCATGCATCCATAATTTCACCTCAAACTGCTGCTTGAGACACGAGAAATTAAAGAACAACTCTGTTCAAACGGAGAAACCTCGAAGGAACTCGATAATGTCATTTAAATGGTTTCAGGTAGGTGTATGAAGGTTCTGTATTAAATCATATATGATAGTTGACGTGAAATTCTGAATTCATCTTCTTGGACACCCACACTGCATAATTCTGTAGAAATGAAATTCGTCATTTCTAATCAATTTCAACATCAAATATCATAACATTGCATCAAAATGCATAAAAATGATTCTTGATAGCTGACCTAAAAGTCTCTGTGCATTCTTCCTCTGGGTTACCGTCTCTATATATTTGCAGTTTAACCACCAAAAGCTGCAAGGTTTCAGAGAAATAAAAGGAACGTTCTACTCAAATTTCATAAGATTAATTTAATAAACAATAGAAAAAAAACTTTGACAGTTGTCATTAAATTCTTAACAAACTCCTCTTCTGCCTGTAGCTCAGGAGTTAGAGCAGGCACGTACTAACTGGAAGGTTGGTTGTTTGATAGGAGATACTAACCCCAAGATAGAAAACTCCTCTGCACAGGAAAAGTCCTTGAATGAGTCATTTGTATAAAGCACTTTGAATGCTCAGAGTAGAAAAGCACCATATCAGAACCAGTCTCACCCACTTGTAATGGGTGTGTGGCTGTGGCTCAGGTGGTACAGCAGATCAGCTACTGATAGGAAGGTTTGTGGTTTGAACCTTGGCTTCCCCAGCCTGCATGCCAAATATCCTTGGGCAAGATACTAACCCCAAGTTGCCCTCTGATGCGTCCATTGGAGTGTGAATGTAGATTAGTTTGCACTTGTATTTAGAAGTGCTTGTGTGAATGAGGCCTGTTGTATAGAGCACTTTGAGAAATCCAGGAGAGTAGAAAAGCACTATATAAGAATCAGTCCATTTACTACATGTCAGCAAAGTTTCATCTCCAACCACTGCAATATTATTTGTTAGGATCGCTGTTCCCTCCAGGTACTCCGGCTTCCTCCCACCGTCCAAAGACATGCAGCTCGTGGGGATAGGTTAATTGGATAATCCAAATTGCCACTAGGTGTGAATGTGCGAGTGAATGTGAGTGCGAATGGTTGTCTGTCCCTGTGTGTTGGCCCTGTGACAGATTGGCGACCTGTCCAGGGTGTACCGCGCCTCTCGCCCTATGACAGCTGGGATAGGCTCCAGCGCCCCCCGCGACCCTGAAAAGGATAAGCTGAAGCTGATGGAGGATCGCTGTTTTTTTCCCAGGGTTTTGTGATGCCTTTTTGTTTTTGAGTCTTTTGTGTTTTAGTTTGGCTCTTTGTATATAAGGATGGTTAATAGTTTGCTTTAGGATTTACTATATCCCATGTACCCTGTTTTCATATTGTAGTTTGTCTTCTTGGTTTTGTAACACTAAATATCTGGTTTTGTGATCCCTTTCTTAACTTTAGTTATGTCCCTTTGTCTGTCTTCTCTCTCTGTTTGTCTGTCATTGTCTGATTTCCCCATCTGTCATGTTTCCCATTCACTTATATTTTCCTTTCTGTTTTCTACATGTCTACGTATGTCTCTGTGTATCATTTCCTCTTTTTTTATCGTCTCATGTCTTGTGTACTTAGTTTTGAGTTTTACTTCCCCCATTTGGTTAATGATTTGCTCCCATCAGTGTCTCAGTCTCGTCTGCATTTATCTATCTCATGTTCCCCTGTCCAGTCTTTTCTCCTCTATGTAATTTAACCCTTGTTCTCCATGTTTTCCTGTTTTATTGTTTTAACTGTTGCTTCCTGTGACTATTGTAGTTTTCTCCTGCATCATGTCTCCCACCTGTTGCTTCTCGTCTCATTATCCAGTGTGTATTTATTGTCCCCATCTTCTGCTGTACTTTGTGCTTTCCTTGCTCTGTGTTCCCAAGGTTTTGGGGGCAGTGGTGTGAGATTGATTAAGGAAATGGTTGAGTTAATAGGAATGACCAAAATGAGAAAAAATGTTCGATCTTCAATAAGTGAAAGGATTCTAAGAAGGAATATCTTTGATGGATCAGAATTATATAATGAAATATGAATATAACATTTTGTTAATCATTGTTTATTAACTGAACCTTGTTGAATTTGAGTAGAACTGTTTTTTAATTTGGCAGAAACACGGCAGCAGTTTGAAATGAAACTATCCAGGCTGTAGAGTAGACGAGCAAAATCAAGAATCCACTGAGATTTTCATGTCAATAACTAAGAAGGATTTCATAAATGAATTGTTGATACGCTGTTATGATAATCCACTGAGCTTATTGAATTTGGGGAGAAATGTCCTTTAATGTGGAATCACACAGTGGGCTGAGATGAAACTGCACACAGTGTGGGTGTCCCAGAAGAGAAATCAGTTAAACATTTAGTGAAATATTTATAACAGATATCGAATTTGTTCTGTCATATAAAACTGTAATTTATACTAGTCAGGTGGATCATCAATGATCATCAATCAGTGCAGTACCAGCAAAATTCAGACACAGACACACAAACACACACATGCACAATTTTACTGTCTTAACACAGTATCATAAATCTAATTACAATATGCTATAGTCCTTTAAATACCAATTTAAATATATTTCAAAAATATATTACAGCTTTTTTCAGTCTGTTGAACAAAAATCCCCAAAGAAGAAGAAGCACTACCATAAAACTTTGTGTAAAAGTGCAAGAAAGTTTAAGAGGCTTACAAATGACGGCTCACAGAACTGCGGTGTTACAAGTCAACCTCGTTCATATCTGTCATCATGAACAATGCTATGATTTGTGCTGGAGCGAAGCTGCACACAGCTGATATTATCAGAAAAAAATACATACTGATTCGATTACCTTCACACGGAGATTCGCACAAAGACGACCAGCTGCATCAGCGAAGTTTAGAAGACAGAAAGTGAAACTTAAAAAAAGGAAACAGACAGATTTGTGGGAATGCTGGGGCTGGGGAACATTAGTAATTAGAAACACAAAATGTTTCTAAGCATTTGTAAATGTTTGTTGGAGGGTTTAGAGGAGCTGAATCATTTTGTGTGAAAGTTAAAGTCAAACACACTCTTAGTAGAGAGAGACTGTGTCTGCAGATCAAACAGGTCTCACTGTGATGTCCCTTTAGTCAGACTCTGTCTCTGCTACATTAATGACTGAAAGTTGTCACATTCTTATTTAGTTAATACTCCTCAAACCAGGTATACACTTTTAGTTTAATACATTATAGATTCTCTGATGAAGAAATACGGTATATATATGCAACCTGATGAAGCGTTATCTAAAATGTTTTTATGTTTGACATACCAAGACTGGTTCACACTGCAGGAGTTGCAGATGATAAAACAAAGACTGTAAAGCTAAGCAGTTTGTTTGAAGGCTGTTTCTCACTGCCTGTCAATTAGTCAAATTAATATTACTTTTATCAAAAATAATTTCCATGTCTGTATTTGGTCTTTCTCCATAGTCGCCATAGTCACATCATTGTGTTTTGTTGATCTTTCCCCTCCTTGTGATTCATTCAGTGTTCCCATGTCTGTTTCGTCCCTGTGTGTCGAGCCGTGTCTCTTAGTTTGTATCCTGTTTTATTTGGACAGTCTCGCGTCCTGTGTTCAGTTTTGCTTTCTCCTGTCTCATCACATCTAATTTGTTCCTGCTGTGTCCTCATGTGTTTCCACTTCCCTTATCATCCCTCTGTGTATATATTGTGTGACTTTCCTTTTGTTCATTGTCAGGTTGTCTGTTTATTATGCGTTATGTGTCGGGGGCTGGATCTGTGACCCAGTATTGAGTTCACTGTGTGTGTTTTTGGAGGTCTTATATTATATTGAATATATGCTTAGTTCTTGTGTTGCCATTATTAGTTAGGATTTAGTTGGGTGTTATTCTAGCTTAGGTTTCCATCTATGTCCCCTTCTGTGAGTCTGTTCTTGTCTTCTGTGGTAATTGTCATGTCTACATCTCTCAGTTTTTTCTTGGTTTATTTTGAAAGCGTCTTGTTTCTTTGTTCATTGTGTTTAGTTTCACTTTAGCCATCATTATGTTCATTTCAGTCAGCTGTTCCCCTGTGTGTTTCCACTTCCCCTGATCACCTCCTGTCTGTATTTAAGTCCTCTGTCTTTCTTTATTCAGTGTCAGGTCATCTGTGTTGCCTCCCTTCAGGTCGTATCACAGTTTTGTCACAGTCAGTCAGTTTTCCTAGTTTAGGTGTCAGTTTAGTTTTTGCCACTGCTCATGATGCTTTCATTTTGTATTCATGTTTATAGCCTAAATAAACGGCTTGCCTTTTTTTTTTCAAAATGTAGTTCTGCCTCCTTCCCTGTCTGCACTTGGGTCCACTTCATCATGACACCCGTGTACCCCACCATGACAGTTATGTCCAAGTTTTCCCTGTTCCCAGTGTTTAGTTTCCCCACTTCAGTCTTGGTTAGTTTTCCTTTAGTTTACTCCTGCCTTTTGTTTTGTTTTGCTCACCAGCCTTGAATAAACGGTTCTCTTTTGGTTAAAGTTAACTTTTGTTTCCACGCATCTGCTTCTGGGTCCACACTTCAGCCTCCACATAGTCCACAGCCCACACTGTGGCTGGGGTCAGGTCACAGAGTTTTGGACTTTAACTGGCATTTTATGCAAGGTTTCATTTTTTTTTTCCTGGAATTTACTTCCCATGTTTTGCTGGCTGTGTGTTATGACTCTGGAAATTATTGTAAAAAATATTAATTTGTGATTGTTTCATGACCAGATCCTACAGACTCTTTACAGTCATTATGGGATGGTTTTACAGGTGGAGGACACTGATATTCTTCCTCCTCATACCAGTGTCACTACTGGAATGAGAAGAGACCAGGACCCTGTACATGTATCTGACAAAACAATCAGAAACAGATTTTATAAGGGTGGCCTGAGGGCCTGATGTCCTCTAGCAGGCCCTGTACTCACTGTCTGGAACCATGCATGATTGACATTTGCCATAGAATACCAGAATTATCAGGCCACCACTGGCAGACTGTGTTTTTCACTCTGAACACATATGACAGATATGAAAGGGTCCGGAGAAGTTGTAACATCGTTTTGCGTTTTTGACCCAAGAGGCATATCAATGGAGGGAGGCACAGACATCTATGGGCTGGCAGCATTTAGCAGGATGAAGTTTCTGGACATCTGGACTGATTGTCAAACTCTACGCTGGTGCAGTGGGTTGCTCCTCCTGCTGCAGGACAATGACACCAAACACACCTCCAGGCTGTGTGAGGGCTGTTTGACCAAGAAGGAGCGTGATGGAGTGCTGACCAGATGGCCTGGCCTCCACAGTCACCTGACCTAAACCCAGTGGAGATGGTTTGGGATGAGATGGAGCTCAGAGTGAAGGCAAAGGACCAACAAGTGCTCAGCATCTCTGGGAACTCCTTCAAGACTGTTGGAAACCATTTCAGGAGACGACCTCATGAAGCTCATGGAGAGAACGCCAAGAGTGAGCGAAGCAGGAATCAAAGCAAACATATTTAATTTTAGTAAGCTCTTTAGGATCCACTAAGGTTTGCAGAGGTAGGCTGCATGCTTAAGAGCTTGATTTTACACACCTATGGCAATCGAGCTGAAAACATCTGAAAAAATGAAAATGAGTTTCTCTGGTCCAGATGGTGAGTGTTTTTCTTTTTGTGTTGTAATATTTGTTTACTGTGTTAAGACAGGAAGAGACAAGGGAGAAAATCACTGATGCATCTGTATCTATGCTTAAAAATAAAAGTTTACTGATGAAGTTGAACAACCTTTGAACAATTGTACTGTGAACATGTTCAGGTCTGTCGGATGCAAAGAATCAAACTCAGATCGAGAAATCTCTTAGAGGTGAGTAAATGTTTTCCTATAATTGTTTCTTTGGATTTGATGATGATGTAATAAGGCATTATTTCATGTAATGAGACATAAATCCATGTCTATAGATAGTAAATGAAGGAATGATCTAGATATTTAATGAAAGCCAGTCATGAATATCAGAATGTAGTTTATTTTATACCTGCAAAGGGACAAATCATCAACTTAGAGTCAAACAGTTTCACATTCAGACAGTCCCTGAAATTTCGTCATATTTTGTTTGAGCTATCTATTTTCTCCGCTGATCAAACTGGAGAGTCTCACTGTAATGTGCCGGCGAGTCACACTCAATTTTATTTTTGGTTTGGAAACTGAACAGACTTTCAGTAAAAATAATGATTCAGCAATGTACAAAGTTGGGAACTAACACATTTATAACTATTTTCTAAAGGATCATTTAATGCCACTACAGGCAAGCTAAAGTCTAGCTATCATTTCATAATTCCCACAGCAACAGTAAGGTGACAGGTGACCACAATGTGGAAACAAGACTGAATTAAGACTGGAAACCTCATCCATCCTCTCAGTTTGGAAAGTAGACCTACACCATTGTCTCAAAGGTATACTCTTCTGTTGGATAATTTGTTAGTTTGTTAAAAATTGACAGAGGAAGTTGTACAAACACATCACATGTCAGTTGTCAGCAGAAGTGTAGAGAGGACAAAATGTAAGCGCTGACAACTTCAGAATCTGACATTTGTCCAGATTTGTAGAGGGACAGATCAGATTTATTTTGTATATATAATTTTCAGTCTTTCAAAATTAGAAAAGGCAGAATTTGTGTTGTTCAAACACACTGATTCCACAAAAAGACACAAATGTGAAATTGACTAGCTAACAGTTACAGAGCTACAGGATGATAATTATATGTGAAGACATCTTTTTTAAAATAGAGCTCCATGCTTGCATTTACATCTGTGACCATCGGAGGGCAGTAAGCACTCATTAGTCAGTTCCTCTTTACTGACATCAGCGTTTCTGTCAGTTTAATAATATCTGTGTTCAAATATGTTTCAAATAAGTTCAGTATTCCAACACTGAAATGAACTTCATCATCTCAGCTGAACTGAGCTTCAGAGAAACACTGCATACTGATGTCTGTGAAGCTTTGACAGAAAAACAGTTTAAAAAATCAAGTTATTGAATCCATGAATCTAAAAATGTGTTTCTGAGTGAAAGAGACAGACGTGTACAGACTGAACTATCTGTTCAACAATCAGAGTGTTAGAGGACACTAACATGACACTCTTTAAACTAAACTACACACAGACGCACTGAGGAACCACATGAGACTGTAAATCCAGGATAAAGAGGTTCAGTGAATGTGGTGTGGAAGGTGTGGAGGTGGATCAGAGAGTCAGAGGAGACTCTGTAGAAGGACAGAGTGCCAGCAGGACAGTCCACATACACTGCTACTCTGTTAGAGACAGAGGAGGAGGAGGAGGAGGAGGAGGAGGAGGAGGAGGAGATGGGTGTTTGTCTGTTATTGTGCCACACAGAGGAACAATGATCAGAGCAGAAAAGACTCCAGGACTGATCATTTCCACCAAACACACACTCATAACTCCTCCCTTTCCTTTTGATTCCTCTGTAACTCACTGATATCCAAGCCCTCCTCGTCCACTCGACCTCCCAGTAACAGCGACCAGTCAGACCATCTCTACACAAACATCAAATCTGTCTGGATGATCAGGATATGACTGAACCTCCTCCACATGTGTCACCTTCCTGTTGTTGTCAGACAGTTGGAGGTTTGTGTTCACTGTGTTTGTGTCGATTGTGAGTTGACAGGAATCTGATGGAGAGAACAAACACAATCCAGCTGCAGTTATTGATCCATCATCTGTTCATTGATTGACACTTTGATGATGACTCCTGACATGATGAAGATGGTTGAATGTGTGCTGCTTTGTTTTCATGAATCCCATTAAAAACACACTTACACTTCCTCAGACCTGGTCTCAACCATCGGACTCCAGCAGGCTCCACCCTGAAAGGAGGAGGGGGGTCAGAGCAGCACAGTCAGCATGCACACATGGAATTACATGGCTCTCATACACACACTGTTACACACTGATAAAGGAACAGTCCAACATTTTGACACATAAATGTTTAAACTTCAAAAGAGCAAAACTCATAATCACATCACATTTAATCTCCTTTATTAAGCACGATGTCCAGGGAGCATTGACATGTGCCACAGTCAAGGTTCAACACACTGTGACATTCATGCTGTCAGGGAGTGGCTGCATATTAAATGTAAAGACTGGGACTGGCTACAAAAACTGATTCAGTACAAGTAGAGTGCAGCAGCCAGTGCATCACATATTTTGAGCTAATGCAGCGGTCATCACACCACATACTGCTTTCTATGTAAAGGAGCCTTCATTCTCAGATTAGGGCTGTTTGTGACCATAAAGTCTGTCTCACAAGGGCAGCCACTGGTCCAGGCGAGGATGCCTCCACAGTGGGATGTCTGAGGGTGCAGACATGGGTGAAGTTAGGACCAGGTGCCAGTGGACCTCTGGACCTCTGGAGATAGGAGTTGTTGTTTCACTCCACCAAAACCAGGAGAGAAAGATTTTTATTAATAATCCTTCTTATTATTAAATGCTCTGTAGAGCAAATTTGTAACAGCAAATTGTTTTGTGCGTTCTGATTGCTGTAGACCATTGTTAATCAATCCAGTGCCGTGTCTTCTGCATGGCAGCGGTCCCCAACACCCGGGCCTGTTTGGTACCGGGCCACGAAAGTTGAGGCTCGGGTGTAAAGTGTATGGTTTTCAGGGTTTTTAATCGTAAAGTTGGGTTCCCTGGGTCTTTTTTCCCGTGTTGTAGTCGTGTGTCTTATTTTGAAAGAACTATTTACGCGTTACCATAGCGACCAGAGAGCATCAAGAAGCAGAGAGGAGGATGTTACTCTCAATGTTGTTGGTGCATTTCAGGAGGACCCTGCTAATAAAGTTACACAATCACACAGTGAATTCACGTTTATTATTATATTTACAAAATACCACAGTTTTTGTCTTTGTCTGTATCATTTTATTTTGTTGTATTTATCCGCGACACCTTAAAGGCCGGTCCGTGAAAATATTTTCTGACATTAAACTGGACCGTGGTGCAAAAAAGGTTGGAGACCGCTACTGTACAGTACATAATGAGATTAGTTTGTCGAATTTATATAAATCTTCGATCGCTAGCAGTGTAACCCTGAAGTGCTGCGCTGTATGTTTGTAAGTTTTCTCCCCGACAAACACAACAATGCCGACAAAACGTTTTGCACGGTTTCATTTTATAATTGATTTATGTTTCTACGAAGGTTTGAACTTTAAGAGTGTTTAAACAAAAGAAGTGTGAAAATGTTCGTGTCTGTCTGAGGAAAGTGTATAAAGCATGTAGTGAGGGGTTTTGCAGTCTTAAAACAGCTACAATAACTGTAAAAAATAAAGTTGGCTACTTCGCAGATTTCACCTACCGCGGGTTATTTTTAGAACGTAACACCAGCGATAAACGAGGGACCGCTGTATTATTAATAGTAGAGTCTGGGGCATCTAATTGATTAACATCAACATTGATTATTGTGTTTTATTTTAAATTTTAAATCCATGTAGACATTGAGGGTTCTCGGGAGGGGCCGTGCTAACACCTGCTGCTCTCTGGCAGCAGCACCATGCTCTCCCTTGTTTTAAACACACTTTAGAGCAACACGCAGCAACACTACACTTGAGCGGGAGGAGGAGGGTATGGGGTCTTAACACACCCCCGTTCTCTGCTAGCCATCGGGGCGGGGGGGCTGGGAAGAGATGCTGGCTGTCCGATTGGCCTCCCTGCTGCTGCGGAGCCTGGGGCGGTCTGCTGGCCTCCACCCCGGAGGGAAGGGTAACATCTCTTGGGTCTGGGTGCCGTTTCCCCCTATGGGGGCGAGGATACCTGGACCCGGGGTATAGAGTATGTTTGGGGAGTGTGATTGTGTGAACATGTCCATTTACGTTTATTCCTACGTTGGGTGAGTGCTGAGTGTTTGTATATGTGTGCATGAGGGTGGGAATGCATGTCTGTGTCTGTGTGTGCCTGTTTGTATGTGTCTATATGCCAGGTCGGGTCTTAGACTCCACCTCTCTGGGAACTCCCAGGCCCTCCAAGTGTGGAGGCCCATCTCCCCTCACCACACTCCCTGCCAGTGACTGATGCCCTCAGGGGTCGGTGCATTGTTGGTTCTTGGTGTCCGGGGCTGGGCGCTCAGGTCATGTGCCAGCTCACTCCCGGTGGCTACTTGGCGGGGCCTGGCGCCTGCTGCTCAGTCGGGCCTCTTCCGGTGGCTACTTGGCGGGGCCTGGCGCCTGCTGCTCAGTCGGGCCTCTTCCGGGGCGCGGAGGGCCCTCGGGCCTCCGGCCTCTGTGCCTGCGGCTCGGTTCACTCTGGCACAGCTGGCTGCCGGCGGAGCCGGCGGGCACGCCGGTGCAGCCCCCTCTAGTTTCTGCCCGGTGGCTACTGGGTGACCCCTCGCCTGGGTATCCTCAGCCCTTCCCATGAAGGTGGCACGGATGCCCCTCCGGTGGTCCTCCTTGGGCTCTTGCACTCTGGGACCTCTGGATGTCTGGGGCCTGGATCTCCTCCATGCCTGCTTCTTGCCCTGGGGGGACGGGGCTATGGCTCTCTACATCCTCTTGCAGACCATTACATAGGGAAACCATTTGAATACAAGCGCGCCGATCCACACAGGTGTGCACACAGGTGTTCACTGTTTGTAGACTTAAATCACACCTTTGGGGCGATCGTGGCTCAAGAGTTGGGAGTTCGCCTTGTAATCGGAAGGTTGCCGGTTCGAGCCCCGGCTCGGACAGTCTCGGTCGTTGTGTCCTTGGGCAAGACACTTCACCTACCGCCTACTGGTGTTGGCCAGAAGGGCCGATGGCGCGATATGGCAGCCTCGCTTCTGTCAGTCTGCCCCAGGGCAGCTGTGGCTACAACTGTAGCTTGCCTCCACCAGTGTGTGAATGTGAGAGTGAATGGGTGGATGACTGGACGTGTAAAAGTGCTTTGGGGTCCCTAGGCGGGACTAGTAAAAGCGCTATACAAATACAGGCCATTTACCATTTTACCATTTACTTTCTTGGCTGCTACTTCAAAGCACATTGTGCGCTGTCTGTCCTGCGTGCTGCACAACAACATTCAATATTTAGTATTTACTGCTGTTTACACTTAGGTAGATTAATGCGATGGTGTTGTGTATAGTATGTTGCTTTGTTTTGTTTTGTTTTTTTTTGCTTGTTTTCTATTCTTTTTCTCTCAACAGGTGATCCCGGAGATATTTTTTTCCCCCCTTTCTCAATGTCCCTCTCCCCTTCTGTTTTTCTTTTCCTTCCTCTTTCTTTCTCCCTTTCCTATCCCTCACTCATGTCTGTCCCGTCTGTAACAACTGAAAATAAAATAAATAATAAAAACAAAGGTTGATCAAATGGACCAATACGGCAATGCCATGATGATCCATTTGGCAAAATAAATCCATTGGGTATCCTTGTTGGTCTTCAAACAACAATTCTGACGGCTAAAGAACCAAATGGGACAGGCAAAAAAAAAAAAAAAAAAAAAAAAACATTGATTATTGTGCACTATTATTTTTGTTCAAGGACAGCAAAAAATATAAAACTCTCTCTCAGCTTGTCCGTTGCCAAAAATGAACACTTTTGTGTATGTTCACAAAATGCTGTAAAATGTATATTTATTAAAACATTTATCTACTTTTACCGACTTTAAACCGACACTTTAAATTAGCTCCAGTCCTTTTCATCAAAACCAAAATTTTATCTAAATTTAGTTTTTTACACTTTAAATCCCAGTTAGGTTATATATTACCAGTAGCTTTTCAGATAAAACAGTAATAAAGTCCTAATGGTTTCATAAATCTTCATTTTTTTTTTCATATAAGCATCGGGGACAAGGCTGTCTTGCAATTGTTGAGGTCACTATAGTGTGCGCCCTATTTCTTCCAGGATCACTCTTCATTTGTAGGTTTTAGTGGACTCCTACTACTGTGAAGTGGTTTTCATGGGACAGGGGCTTGTATTCCAAGATCTGGGAGATTGTAGAGATGAGCAGGGATGCCCTTCTTGCCATCTTTCCAGAAATATACGTGATCTGGAAGCTGTTAGTCTTACTTACAGCAGCAGCACTTTCTGCACCTGCAGAAACTCCAGGACACATTTACTAACAGTGTTTGTTGCTGTGTGTGCTGCAGCTGCAGCTTTGAATTTTTTTTGAGAGCTAATATTTTGGCTATGGTGTCTTGTTATGAAATGTACAAGAGTAAAAGTGTCAGCATGTGTGTCAAAGCTAAGTTTGACTGGGAAACTCAAAGCTCAATAACCTGTATCAACAAAAATTCACTGCAGCCTGTGTAATATTTGATGCATCATAATTTATTCCAGTCTATCTTGCAAAAACACGTTTGCGTTGCAATGTCATGCACAAACACACAACTATTAGATCCTTAAGATCAAACCTGCGTCATTCTTTTGGTCCACTGCAGTGTAGCAGTCAAACAAGAAGAAGAAGAAGTGAAGTGGCCCAGAATGGCCAGGATAGAGATCAGAGGGTTAATGCGTAAAATGTATAAAAATATTATTGATTACAGGATAATAAATTAATGTTAATATCAACAATAAGCTTTTTACTCTGAAGTTACAAGTATAAACACTGCTGTTACATTTACACTTAAATTTTTTACTATAAGAATGAAAACAAGTGAAAAACATTTTATAATAAGTTTAACTGGAATTCTGTACACTGAAAAACAAACAACACATAAAAAACACAAACAAACAGCCAGTGCCTTCATCTGTCCATTAAATGTCAAATATCACATTGACCCGTAGTCCCTGCTTGTCAGCACATGCTTTTAAAAAGAGCTCCATGTCCTCTGCAAACTAAAAAACAAAGAGGAAGAAGTCCCTCTACACAAAAACACTGCAGATGACAGGCCAGGCAAACATCTATTGACCTGTTTGAATGCCTCCTCATCATGTGAGCCTTGAAGTTGTTTTGTAAGAAGACTAAGATCACAGTGAGGACATTTCATTTTCATGGACTTTCCACAAGCCACAGTTTCATTTAGCACAGAGGGTAGAGCATATGAATGTTCTACCCAAGATTCAGAAAATGGTTTAGATGCTGGAGACAAGACATGGAGAGGGAGACGGGGCTCCACGGAGAGTTCAGTGGGGAGCAGTCCTGAATGCTGACATGACAATAATTGCTTGCCATATCCCCACGCTGTATGACTGTCATGTTACAGACAGGGCAGTGAAAGTGCACCGGCATATCATTTTGTCTGTAAGAGAGGAAAAAAAGAAAAAAACAACAACATGTAATTTAAATGTGGTTGTATAGAATGCAATCAGTTTATCTAACAATCAGATTGTACATATTAACAAAAATATCCAAGCCATCCTCAATAATGAAAGTAAAATGGTGTGGATCATAAGAGCTGTCAGGAAATGTGGTGAACAGGAAAAAATATTTAATGAAAACACTTTTTTCTCTTGCTGATGAATGAACTGAACTGTACAATGTGAAAAGCAACTTTTAAGTCAACAAAGACACTGCAGAGGTGCTGAAAAGAAGTGCATATTTATAACTTTAACTATGAGGTATATTTAATACCAACATACCTTTGAAAGGCAAAGCATTTTGAATGTGTCCATTTATATGCTGCTCAATCTTTGCCCTGACAGTAGGGCTGAAAGTGGGGCACAGAGGGCAGTGAAACAGCCAACACGTGGTGCATTCCTGCTATTCTGGCTTGGAGGCAGAACTCCAAATTGATATTTGCATCTAAAACAGACAGAAAAACAGATAAACACCATATACACATTTAAGTTCAGGTTTTAGCAGAAATAACACGTTACAGTTAGCATGTAAGAGATTTGGGAGAAAATTCTTTACAAAAACACAATTTACAAGACACTTATTTGTGACATACGTATCTATTGACATATAACAGACAGTTGAACAAAGGCTAACTAACATCTGGGCAATAAAACTGAATGGAATAGAGAATATTAGTATTTATACATATATAAAACTCTGTGACGACCTTTACAATGTTTTTGCAGGTGGAATGAGAGACATGAATAAAGTGCAATATGCAGTAAATGGAACAATGTGCATTGATGTTACAGATCGTGAAAAGTAGTGAAGTGAATTTGTTCATAACAAGCAAAAATCAAATACGTTTGAAACTGACCACTAAATGCTAACCAGAGGTGTCAAAAGTGCACATTCTTACTAAAGTTTAGATACCTCGGGGGTCTGACCGTTGTTGTAGCGCTAACAAAGTGCCAACGTAATGAGTGTAAGCAAACTAGATGATTCCTACAATTATATAATTATTAATGGCAAATTTAGACATGAAAGACTCTGTAACAACCTTTACGATCGACTTGCAAGGTTTCCACAGTCGATGGCTGTATCCCAATTCAGGTTCTGCAGCCTTGAAGTTCGCAGCCTCAACGGTCCATGAAATCTGAACATCTGAACTCTGAAGCATGAACTCTGTGTCAAAGATTCAAGTTGCAGTTATTTATATTTCCTATCATCTTATTACTTCACTCAAAGACAAGTATCTTTGACAGTGTGTATATAGATGTATTATATATAAGAGACAAATGTTGTTCTTTCAGTATGTTGGCATTACTAAATTTGGCTCAGTGCTTACATATATGTGTAAAAACAAAATGTACGAGCTGTGAAAACTGTGTCTGATAAATGAAGAATAGACTGATATATTAAATATTCCTTTATTGGGTGAGAAAATCAGACCATGTCATAACTGCTTTAAGTCATACAGAATAGATATCAGAGCCTTAAACAGGCTGACTTCTGCTAAATGGGTCAAACTGGGTAGAAAGTATCCAAACACATAACATCCTTATAGAATATGATGTAACACTATAGATCAACTTACCTCAGAATATATAAAGCATATACACAATTACAGCGATATGATGCAACAAACACAGCAGTGCTACTAATCCAAAATACTCAAAGCTTCATAGAACTGAAACAAACATTTATTTTTAGCTCCATTCTGCTGCTGATACATACTTTAGGTTTCTGAACATTAAACCTGTTGCTGCCTTTCATAGTGTGTAACTTGAAGGTCCTGAGTACTTTCTCCCACACTGAAAACACTGGAATGATCAAATTATTTGAACATTACCTAATAAGACTGATTCAGGACAGACAATTAGTTATGTTAAACTTTCCTAGCAGTCCTTCACAAACAGGGAACAGTCTGTCTATTCTCTCCACCTGTCAGCTGCTGCTGGCTCTTCCGCTGGCTCTTCCTCCTCCTCTTCCTCACACACTGCTGAGTTTGTCCTGGTGGATCATCAGGGGTGCAAAGCCTCACAGATGATGTGCAGCAGTGGGTCCCTCAGTCTGTCCTCACTCTGGACACTTGCAGTTGTCACACATGGAAATCAAATGTGTGATAAGCTGCAGGATTCAAACACAAGTGTAACTTATAAATACATGTTCATACTTTTATTCCACAATCAGAGAGAAAGAAACAGAGAGAGAGTGCAGGACAGACAGACAGGTGACAGTCTCAGGTGTAGACACTGCTACAAACAGGAGGATTTAGTGTTTGTGTTATTACGAGTGCTAAACAAGAAGAGTTCCCAGATGGTACAGTGGACACATGTGTGACTGCTGTGATTAAAGCATCTTTCTTTCAGCTTAACGAATGAACCGTCAGCTCGTTCAAACACACGTTAAAGTCCGTTTGGCTCGACACCACCGAACAGAGGCAGCAATATAACATAGCTAACATTAACAGTGCAGTGAATCCTGCTTGTGCCGTGATATTCAGGACTGCAAAACGAGCAGCATCACTGACTTTCAGCTTGCTGTGTTTGTGGATATATGACTGACTTTAATTATCCATAAAATCATCACATTCTCTGTAGGATTAAGGTCGACTATCTAACAGCGTGTATTTTAAAGTAAAGGCTTTAAAACCAAGTAAACACTGAAAGTACAAACATCACTAATGTCACATAACTTTGCCGACATGTGGCCAACAGTAATGTTTTTATGTTCTTTATTATTAAACATTTGCACATAAATAAGTGGCATAATATTCAGTACTTACTTTAAAAGTTTACTCTTCGGCCGCCCCTCTTCTGCCGTATTTTGCGGCAAAATTATCCACACCCACCGCCGCGCTATGGAGTCTGGGATATGTTGGGTCATGAAGTCTACACCGCCACATCCTTAAAATTCAGGGAAATGAAGGACGCATTTGAAGGCCGCATTTTGAGCAGCCTTTGAATTGGGACAGCCTTCATCGCGTCGCTGTGACGTAATCGGCCTTAAAATGCGGCCTTTGAGGCTGCAGACCCTGAATTGGGATACAGCCCTTGGCTGATTGTGACCTACACCCGTTTTCACACCGTGGCTCGTGTGATTAGGCAGAGGATCAATAGGGAGACCATGACCCTCTTAGGGGGACACTCACACGGGACCTAAACCTGGGATTCTCCACCAGTCGCTCTCAGAACTGAAGAAACTTCTTGGATAAAATGTCTTCAAGAAATTTAAAGCAGTTCAGACACTTTTCTTTCCCAGCTCCTCAGACTGTCCACCCTGTTAGCTTGGTTAAGTAGCCATGAAGAGTAGAAGGCCAAGTATGAGTTTCAAACAGTAAACACATTTATTTTTAAACCCTGCAAATAAACAACATTAACATCAAAAGTTTTACATTTCCTAAATTTATCCCACAATCTGAATATAACACCCACTTCCGTACATTTGATCCGCTGTGTTAAATATGATTAAGAACAGAATGCAATCATTTGCAAATCCTGTAAACCAGTATTTTAAAAAAAGTGAGAAAATGTAACATTTAAAGAAAAATATTAGCCCATTTTGAATTTGATGGCAGCATCCTCTCTCCAAAAACGAAAGGCTTTGTGATGTTTAGTGCTGGACCATGTTGGTTAATGTGTAAACTTCTGAAACGTTCAACAGTTTCCATTTTGATTAACCTGACCAACATAGAACATAGAACACCTTTGAAGTGGACCTTGCACCACTAGTTTGGCACAACACCGGCGGCCGCCTCGGGTCTCTGCTCCTCCTGCCTCACCTTTTTTCATCCACCTGTTGCCTCTGTGGAAGCTCCTCCATAGCCACCACCAAACAACTGACTTATTTTTACACATCGACCAGCATCCGGCCAATCCACCACCTTTCATTGTTTATACCGTTACAAAAAAAATAAATTACAAAACATCATCGGCCCATAAAAATGAAAAATCACCATCGGTATGCCCGATGGCCAGTCCAGCTATGGTCGTGCCATCAGTTAACCCTTCACGTGGCAGCTGTGACACGCGTGCCCAGGGTTGCCGACCCCTGCTCTAAAGCATCTGATTTGGATTCCTGAGATCAAATATATTTTCCTTTGGCTTTGTTTTCTTCCCATTTGTGGCTTTAATGTAGTGTTACATCCTGTTTGTTTGCTTCCATCTGTATACATGTCCAGATTCACTGTTATGTTTCTATTCTTACATTGCTGTGTGATCACTGTTCCCTCTGCTAACTGATGTGACCTTTTGTATCTTACACTGATACTTGTCATATTTGTATCTGCGCCTAAAAGATAAAAAGTTTCCCATGCTAAAACACAGCTCCACCTCCTGCAGTTATCCCTCTGAACCACTAGATGTCTCTGTTATCTAAATGAAGACGTGCAGCACAGCAACCACAGCAGCGCTCAGATCACACGTGTCCTGTTATTATGTATAAAAGCATGAAACAGGTGAGACAGGTGGGATCAATATTAATGTTGTGGAAATATATGAAAAAGCAACAGAAGAGTGAAAACATTTCGTGTTTCTAGAAAGATCTTTCAGCTCATAGCTGCTCACAGACTGTATTTACAAGTGACAAACTGCAACTCTACAGTACATCTACAGTATATATCAAATATATTCTGTATTCAAATCTATTGAGTGATGTTTGAAAGTCTTTCCAGGTGAGTTTGATCCAGGAGGGTCTGAAGCCAGAGTCAGACAGAGACTGTGCAGAGACTGTAGAAGGACAGAGCAGCAGCAGAGCAGTCCAGATACACTGATGATCCTCTGTCAGATCCAGAGGGACACACAGGGATGATGCTGGACTCTACATTGTGTCTGACAGTGGAGCTGTTCTCAGAGCAGTTCACTCTGCAGCACTGACAGTCATCTGCACTTCTTCTCATTCCTCTGTCAGTCACTGCTGGATGAAGCTCTCCTCTCCACCTCCCAGTAACATGGCCCAGTCAGAGCGTCTCTACACACAAGCTGCTGCTGCTTCAACCTCTCTGGATCATCAGGACACAGCTCCTCCTCTCTCAGCACACACACCGTCCTGTTTACCATCATCACCACCTGCAGAGAGAAGAAGGAAGAGCAGAGGAGATAAACGAGTGTTTCCAGAGACTCTTCATCAGCTGTCAGTCAGTGATGCAGCACATCCAGTATAAAGAGCAGCAGGGACTTCAGTGCTGGGACTGTACTAGGACTCATTGTTGCTTCACTTTTTCTAATCTTTGGATTTTTATTGAAGTTGATGAAAATGTTTTTCCCTCCTAGTTTGAGTTTGGACTTTCATTCATTAGAAGAACCTTGGTGTGTCCACTCTGAGCTCTGTAGGAACCCCAACAACAAGCCCAACAATCCAGATGGATGGTTCCAGCTGTTAACTGGAGGAATTCCATCCAAACATCTGCTCTCACTAAATTCTTCCTCACCTACAGACTGTGTTCTTCACTGCTTTAAACTTGGAAATGAATGCAGTCATTGGTCTGCGTGCTGCTTTGTTCAGAGAGCTGATTGGCTGTTGACAGCGTTTGATCAGAGCGTGTCAGCCGTTACTATGGTGATCATAAAGGTCAGAAACAGGAAGTGTTTGTGTCCAATCCTGAAGCCTGTCACCATTCTCCTCTCACAGCTTCACTGAGAAGCTGCAGCTTTACAGGAAACACTGGATCTTTGTTTCATACTGACTGTGTTTAGTACAATACTGCTGACAGCACCACCCACTCACTCCATCACTCTACTGACCACAGAGTCTCCAGTCTGTAGTCTGGACTCTGCTGAAGATCAGACAGCTGCTTCACATCTGGATCCTTCAGGTCATTTTCCAACAGGTCCAGCACTCTCAGATGGGAGGGGTTGGACTTCAGCGCTGCTGCCAGATAATCACAGCTGATCTTTGACAAACCACAGTAATTCAATCTGTATAAAGAATGAAAGATGTAAGTTTATTAGACAAAGTGTGAGCTTGAAATAATTCAGTGTTTCATCATCTGTTCAGAGCTGACGAAGGTTCAGAATGTAGAAGTTTAGAAAATAGAAACTCCAAACAGCTGAAGCCAACAGGAAGCAGCTTCAAACAAACACAACAAGAGAAAAAACTCTGAATGTTTCACATTAAAGTCGTACATTTATCATAAAAACAGGAAAAAGACTTGAAAAAGTCGTGTTTTTCCTTCCAGGAACCACAAGGCTTCACTTTTAAAGGTGAAGTGTGAAAGAAATGGACATGTTTGAAGTCCAACACCTTTTTCCAGTCACATTATTAAAGCAGACAAACTAAAAGCTCATTTTCATTCCAACAACTCATCTTCTGACCTGGACTAACAACACTGGTCTCTATGTGCAGCTGGCTGTGAGACCAGTGCTCAGGGAGCGTCTACAAAGTGCAACACTGAAAGAACATCATACACTAATTTGCTTCCAGCACTTTCACACAAACATCTACTGTCATTATTGTCACCAAACTCTGTGGATCCTTTATTGCAAATTTAAATGGGATTCAAATGATCAGACAAAAGAGGGTTATGAGGAAATATGATGAAATGTTGTGTATTAGCAGCAAGTTATTGAATCATTTTCCTCAGAAACCAAACAAAATGATTGACAAACATGTTTTTACAAACTCAGTGTTGGACTTGGATCAGCAGGATAAGCTGATGTTTAAAGGCATTTGAGTCTCGCTGTATGAGAGTCCAGTTATTACTCAATATTTACGGATGAAGTTCTTTCAGTGTTGCACTTTGTAGACGCTCCCTGAGCCTCACAGCCAGCTGCACATGGACCAGCTGACATTACCCAGCATTAGAGGAGGCTGTAAAAAAAATGGATTTTCCTATTTAAATGGTTTTAATTTGAATAAAGCGATGTTGATTCATTCAATCCTGAATCGATTTTTAATATAAATGTATTTTGCCAGAATCTCAGGTTAAAGCTCCCAAAAGTATTTCAACAACAACCAAACAGATCAAAAGTAAATGAGAGCAGCTAAACACACAAAGATGGAAACACAGAGCGTGGATCGTTCACTCGACGGCATGTACACGGACACGCCGTCGGGGCTGAAAGTGGACAGCTCACAGATCCTGAAGCTGCAGGTTTCATCTGTCTCCAACCAAAACTGACTGAACCAGCAGCAAAAGAAGATCCAAACTATGCTTTATGTTTGATGAACATCGTCATGAATTCTCTCTGACTTTGACGTTTACTTCCTGCACAGCTCTCTCTCTCTCAGTGTACTTCAAGAACAGCTTACCTTCAAAAATCTGTTTTCTGCATTATTCACTGCTTATTACGCACCAGTCTGCTGTTGTGTTCACTGCTGTCGGCCTCCGAAAACAAAGCCTCATTTCTGCTGTTCAATACTGAAGAAATTTAAACCTTTTAAAATGATGACAGATTACAAACTCTCAGCTGTGTCTGTAATCAAACCTCTGTACCTTTGCTTCACTTCAGCAGCATCAGCTCATGTTCACATGTTGATTCATGGTTTGCTTCAGTTTTTGATCGACTGCAGAATAATTTGAAGGTTATCTGCTATAAAAAGCCAGAACAGGAAAATCTGCTTCATGTGTTTCTGTTTGATCCTTAGTGACTTTGACACAAAGGCCTCTGCTGTGATGATCACACCTCTGATCAAGTCTCACAGTGTCAGCTTTGTTTTTATACATATGGATATGTGCTGATAAATGATCAGAATTATAATATTTCCCACTGTCTGCTGTGTGCCGTGACCTTTGACCTGCTAAAGACAGTCAGCTGTGGATTATTCATTGTTGTGTCTGATACTTAGAACTGTGAGGAAGAACACTACACAGTTAATCAGGGTCCCCTCTCTCTGAATCAGGAAAGGTGGGCAGGCCGCGTGTGGGCCGCGGGCCATACGTTGAGTATCACTGTTTGAAATGTGAACATTGTTCTGCTGCAGTCAATGGACTAAACCAGAGAAGAAGAAAACAGACTTTACCATGAAGATCCTCAGTGTGGATCAGTATAATATCAGCCTGATGTCTGCAGTTTAGTGTCAGCACAACTTTCACATCATATTCATCTCAGCACAACTAAAACATGCTGACTGACCTCAGAGTTTCAAGTCCACATCCTGGACTCTCCAGGAAACCACACAGATGCTTCACTCCTGAATCCTGAAGCTTGTTAGTTGAAGACCAGTAGTCATTACTCAGGTCCAGCTCTCTCAGATGGGAGGGGTTGGACTTCAGTGCTGCTGCCAGATAATCACAGCTGATCTCTGACAAACCACACTTCCCCAATCTGTATAAAGAATGAAAGATGTAAGTTTATTAGACAAAGTGTGAGCTTGAAATCATTCAGTGTTTCATCATCTGTTCAGAGCTGAAGAAGGTTCAGAATGTAGAAGTTTAGAAAATGGAAACTCCAAACAGCTGAAGCCAACAGGAAGCAGCTTCAAACAAACACAACAAGAGAAAAAACTCTGAATGTTTCACATTAAAGTCGTACATTTATCATAAAAACAGGAAAAAGACTTGAAAAAGTCGTGTTTTTCCTTCCAGGAACCACAAGGCTTCACTTTTAAAGGTGAAGTGTGAAAGAAATGGACATATTTGAAGTCCAACACCTTTTTCCAGTCACATTATTAAAGCAGACAAACTACAAGCTCATTTTCATTCCAGCAAGTCATCTTCTGACCTGGACTAACAACACTGGTCTCTATGTGCAGCTGGCTGTGAGACCAGTGCTCAGGGAGCGTCTACAAAGTGCAACACTGAAAGAACATCACACACTAATTTGCTTCCATCATCCAACCTGAAGAGGAAACAGAGACGCCTCCCCTTCAAAGTAAAAGCTGCTCCTTTTGGACACAGTATCAAAGAAAGTCTAGAGTATAACAAAGAAAAGACAGAACAAAGTTTTGGTTGTTTTTAAATTGTGCAGAAATGAAACTACACTAAGCTCAATTAGGTGACAGACATTTCATCCCATGTCAGTTTGGCCTCATCCTGGGCCGGATTATCCAGCACACACTCTGACCAAAAGGCCCAGGGGCCACACACAGCTGGGCTCCATCCAAGAGACAGGAAACAAACCAACACAATAATAAAAAGCACCATGTGATCTTCTTACATCTTCAAGACAAACGTAGTAAAAACATGAGCATATTTGTTTCCTGATAAAATGATGTGACAGGTAGAACAGAGTAAAGTGGTGGTGTTACAGCCTTTCTCCCCTCTGCTGCCGAGGCTGTTAGTCTCTCCCAAACTCAGCTACAGGACTTCCAAATGAATGAAAGCAGCAGAAGTGGCTTTACAAATGAAAGAGGAAGAGGAGAAGAAGAGGAGAGGGAGGCCACCCTGACCATCACTCCAGCTGAAAACATCACACTTCCATTAAAGTTGGTGAGAAAATGTTGAGCAGGATGAGCTGCTGGCTAATCTGGAGGCTGTAGCAGCAGCTCACAGTCACAGTGGATTTCCACTCATGAAAAAGCTCTGGCTGCTTCATTTCTCATCTCATATCAGAGACTTTAAAGCTTCACTGAAGCTGTACTGTGATGCTTCCATATTCCAGTGAGGCCTCCATAATGATTTCAGCTGTTCTGTACACACACTGTGTGCCCTGTATGGCTCAAAGTCTCTGCAGCCTGTTTTTATCTGCTATCATCAGATCTTCATCATCCTCATTCACATCCCTCAGACACTCTACAGCCTCATCAGCACTGACTTCATCTTCACTGACTGATGGAGCACAACATGAACCTGTGGAGGCTGAAACACTGTCCTGTCAAACATCTCCCCATCACCACTCCACTTCTGTCAGCCTTTAAATGAACCCTGCTCAAGTCTGTCACTTCTGTTTGGAGCCAAAAGGAAAAACTGTTTTGTTCAGTCGTTTGGAAAGACAACATTTCTGAAAGCACTCAAACTTCTTCACATTTGTCTTCAGACACATCCTGAACATTTAGGAACTAAAGAAAGTTTCAAAAATCAATCAAAGACCTGAAATATAGAAAAACAACAACAGCCGCAGTCAGTGAACTCACCTCAGAGTCTCCAGTCGACAGTTTGGACTCTCCAGTCCAGCACACAGAAGCTTCATCCCTGAATCCTGCAGGTTGTAGTTTCCACTCATGTTCAGCTCTGTCAGATGGGAGGGGTTGGACTTCAGAGCTGAGGCCACAACTTCACAGTGAGACTCTGAGAGTCGACAGTCAGTCAGTCTGTGATGATAGAAAATATAAAATGTGTTATTATAAAAGCAGAAAATATGCATTATAAACACAGACTGAATGTATATGAAGACAAAACAGAGTGAGGTCTTAATCTGATGAATCTGCTCTTCACATCTGTGCTTCAGCTCCTCTTACTTTCTTTGACATGACACAACGATTGAGTCTCTCTCAGACCTGCAGACTTTTAATGAGAATCTTTGTTTGGCTTTAATCTGCAGATGAAGGAGGAAGATGGTGTCACATTTAGGCTTCCATAATGTCCACAGTCTGTCACTGAGATCTGATCCAGAGTCAGAGTGAAGACACACATTTGGACTGTTTCCTGTTTTGACTCCAGAACATTTTGAATGAGTTCAGCTCAGTGAAGAGTTCCAGCTGGAAAGATGATCTCTGTTTGCTACCTGCTGTCAGGTATGACTGTTCACGTCCACACACAGGAAAAACCTGCTGACTGTTACCAAACGGAGCAGAAATCTCATCACTGGACAATAATGATGAATGAACTCAGAGCTGCTGATATCACATCTGATTTCAGGGGAACTAAACACAGAAATGTTTGGCTCATTTTAGCTTTCTGAGCCATTATCTGCTGGTGTGTCGCTAGTTGGCACAAAATGATTTGTATTCCTGTTCAGGGCTTCAGTGTTTATGAGTCCAGATCCAGGTGACAGCAAGTCAAAATGATGTTACCTGTCTGTGTCCAGCAGCAGCCTATATTCACTTTGAATATTGTTATAACCTGACATGGATCAGTTTGTCTTTGATTGGTTTGTAAATGTCACTGTTTCCATTGGACCTGAGTGACGGTTCAAAGACAGAGAGGGAGAGAAAGGAGAGAGAGGATGGAGACAGCAAAGAGAGAGCAAACACAAACAGGTGAGAGTGGACAGGTGACCAAGGTCAGCAACCAATCAGAGAGCTTCTGTTTGACCCACAGTCACTGATGATGACTGCACATAACCAAGCAGTGTGTTACTCTGATATCAAATATGGATCCTGCTCTTATAAAAATGATCATCAGATGATATTATTGTGTTATTTTGTAGCTGAATACGATGTTTGTGTGATTATCAGTGAAAGAAGCAGTGAGGAGGATGGAGAGAGAGAGAGGACAGAGGGTGAAGTTAGAAACACTAAAAGGATTTTTCATGGATTTCATGGATGATTTGAGTGATTTCCAGCAGGACACTTAAACATGTCAGTGGATGTCCTAAAGAACATATTCACTGATATGAAACGTGTCATTGAACAGGATTAATATCAGTGGAAACATGGTGGAAACAGCTCTGACTGCATGGATGTGACACACTTCAAATCTGTTCTCCACTCTTGGATTTGGGATCCATGGAGCTGCTGCAGAGTCTGTACAATAAAGGAATGGTGTGGAAGGTTGCAGCGTACGGACACAAACACTTTGTGGTTACAATCTGATTTTATTTTCAAAATTAAACTACTAACCTACACTGATCAATGATGTAAATGATCACATCTGGACTCACCCAGCCTTTCTGCAGTTCCTCACAGCTGGAATCAGTCTCTGTCGTCCCTGCCATGATGTGTTGTACTTCTGCAGGTCCAACTCATCCAGAACCTCCTCTGACATCTGCAGCATGAAGGCCAGAGCTGAGCACTGGATCTCAGAGAGTTTCTTCTTTGATCTGTTCTCTGACTTCAGGAACTCTTGGATCTCCTGTTGTACTGAGAGGTCGTTCATCTCCATCAGACAGTGGAAGATGTTGATGCTTCTGTCAGGAGAGATTTCATCACTGTTCATCTCCTTCAGGTTGTTGATGACTCTCTGGATGGTTCCTGGACTGATCTCTGTCTGACCCATCAGACCTACTAAGAGTCTCTGGTTGGCCTCCAGACAGAGGCCATGAAGGAACCGAACAAACAGGTCCAGGTGGCCATTTTTACTCTGGAGGGATTTCTCCATGGCTCGTTTAAGGAAATCATCCAGAGAGGACTCGTTGTAAGTGCTTTCCAAAAAGTCCAAATAAATCCCCAGCACCTCTGTCTTCCTGTTGGTGAGACAGTTGAACATGCAGACTGCAGCCAGAAACTCCTGAATGCTCAGATGAACAAAGCAGTAGACTGGTTTCTGGAAGATCACACACTCTCTTTTGAAGATCTCCGTACAAACTCCTGAGTACACCGAGGCCTCAGTCACATCCAGACCACACTGCTCCAGGTCTTCTTGGTAGAACATGATGTTTCCTTTCTCCAGATGTTTAAACGCCAGCCTCCCCAGCTTCAGAAGAACTTTCCTGTCAGCCTCCGTCAGCTCCTGTGGACTCGTCTCATGTCCCTCATGGTACTTGTTCTTCTTCCTCTTTGTCTGAACCAGCAGGAAGTGTGAGTACATGTCAGTCAGGGTCTTGGGCAGCTCTCCTCTCTGCTCTGTAGTCAACATGTGCTCCAGAACTGTAGCAGTGATCCAGCAGAAGACTGGGATACTACACATGATGTGGAGGCTCCTGGATGTCTTCATGTGGGAGATGATTCTGCTGGACAGCTCTTCATCACTCAATCTCCTCCTGAAGTACTCCTCCTTCTGGGCATCAGTGAAGCCTCGTACTTCTGTTAGCCTGTCAACACATGTAGGAGGGATCTGATTGGCTGCTGCGGGTCGGGAAGTTATCCAGACGAGAGCCGAGGGAAGCAGATTCCCCTGGATGAGGTTTCTCAGCAGCTGGCTGACTGATGACTTCTGTGTGACATCAGACAGCAGCTTCCTGTTGGTGAAATCCAATGAAAATTTGCTTTCATCCAGGCCGTCAAAGATGAACAAAAGCTGAGAGACAGCCAGCTTCTCTGCTGTGACCTTCTGTAATGTTGGATGGAAAACATGGAGCAGCTCCAGAAGACTGTACTGCTCATCTCTGATCAGGTTCAACTCCCTGAATGAAAGCAGAACCACCACACTGACATGTTGGTTCTCCAAGCCCTCTGCCCAGTCCAGAGTGAACTTCTGCACTGAGAAGGTTTTTCCAACACCAGCCACGCCGTTGGTCAGAACCACTCTGATGGCTCTCTGTTGGTCAGGTAAGGCTTTAAAGATGTCCTGGCACCTGATTGGAGTGTCATGGAGGGCGTCCATCTTGGAAGCTGTCTCCAGCTGCCTCACCTCATGTTGGGTATGAACCTCTTCACTCTGTCCCTCTGTGATGTAGAGCTCAGTGTAGATCCTGTTGAGGAGGGTTCTACTTCCTGTTTCATCACTTCCTTCAGTCACACGTTCACATCCTCCTCAGACTGATCTTATGTTCATCTAAAACCTCCTGCAGACCAACATCTGCTGAAAGAAAGAAAAACAATGAGACTGAAGAGAAAGAAAACTCTTCAATGTCTGAACAACACAAGAAGTCCAGTTTTCAGAAATGAGTCCATCAGCAGACAGATGTTCAGTCTTACTTTGTACACAGCTGCTCTGACTGGCTGTCTGCAGTCCAGCTCTGCTTCTGGATCTTTCTCCACACTGTGCAGAAGCTCTGATGGTGACACAGAAAAGTCAAAGTGGAGATACTTCTGTCCACCTTTGATTAGACTCATAAAAAGGAAAAAAAGTTTTAACACAGTCATGTTTCCAGTTCACTGACTTACATTTATTCCATGGACACTCACTCTAACCTGAACCACAGCTACAACCCAACATTGTTGAGGCCTCATCTCCTCCTTTCCTGACTGTAGAGGTTAAATATGCAACAACCAACAAATAAAAGAATTTGGTTCATTTCAAAGGAATTCACACGGTGACCAAGTAAAGTAACCGTAGTAAAGGAGGCAACATCCCGTTGATGGTGGGATTATTTGAAAGATTTGTTTTAGTCATGTCACCAAATGCAGCTGAACCACCCGTGGATCCATGTTTGACCATTCTACCACTCTGAGCTCTGCTTTTTAATCATTTTATTATTATCATCATTCATTTATTCATTCTTTGGAGGGGGGCTATTTCCTAATGCCGCCCTAATAAGGTGATGTTCAAGGGGAAATATAACAGAAACTCTTTCAGTGTTATTCATTAATAAATTAACAGATAAACTGTGAAGAAGAAAAAAAAACTGAGATTTAAAGGAAAGAGTGAGAAACTTGATCATCCATCCTCATAATACATGTTTATCAGTATCTGCTGTGACCATACTGCAGTAATAACTACAAGTCTACATTTCTGTGACTGTTGATCAATCACAGCAGGAATCTGAGCTCATCTCTGCACACAGAGCAGCTTCAGCTCTGGGATAAACTGCTCGCTTCACGTCCTTCTCAGCTCACAGACACTCATCCTGATATTTTCCTTTAACATTTGATGGTATAATTCATCTGAGTTTACACTTTATCTGCATAAATACAGAAAAACACACCCAAACACCATAAACCATCAATTTCACCATGTAGAATATATTGTTGTTTCCTTGCTTTTAATTCAGAGAAAAACTCTGATTTTGATTTTCTCTGTTCTCTTTGCCACAGCCCATCCCAGCAGCAGCTGAAGCAGCTGACTGTCACAACACTGAATAACTCTTTAGGAGGAATTTCAGAGGTCAGTAAAGCTCCAGTTTCAACATCAGTTAATTAATCATAGTTCATCATAAATGTGAACCTGGCTGGCACACATGTTAATGTTAGCCATTTAAATATTAGCAGTTTCACACAGAGGTCCACAGCGCTGTGTAAACTTGTAATTTCAACTGCCAAAGCAAATTAAATATTTTTAAATGTGAAAAAGCAAACCCAAACCCAGATAACTAGAAGGGTTGCATCAGGAAGCATCAAACACATGGATCCATCTACTGCTGCAACCCCTGTGGAAATAAGGGAGCCTCCCAAAGGACCTTTAGCCCATAGCCACATTAGCAGTCTGCTAAGCTAGAATTAAGGTAGCTGTTAGCTGCTATGGCTAATAAAACAGCGAGGCAACAAACGTTATGGTTGTCCTGTTAGTCTGTAACATTATCATAGATGGAGTTAATTCAACAGGAAAACAGTTCTTTATGTTTCTCTCACAGAACCTGATTGAAAAGTATCAATGACACAGAAACAGGATCAGCCTACATCACCAACTGAATTTGATCAGTTATGGAACGATTTACCTTGACAGGCTCCTTCACTCGCTGCTTTTAAACCTCCTTTAAAACACACTTTTATTCCCTGACCTTTGACGCACGCACACGTATACACACATCCTCCAACCACACACACCCATATTTTGCTTCATTGCGGTTTATTTCACACCTCAAACATTTAGTAAACAATTAAGCAAATACAAGTAATCTGCAATAAATTACAGGTAGTAATAAAATAAACTACTAACTCTTTTATGCTGCGTCCACACCTACATGGGTGTTTATGAAAACGCAGCTGTTTCTGCGCATTTGGGCCTTTCGTCCACATGTAAACGGCAATTATTTTACGTGTAGTTTTTCCTGTGAAATAATATTCAACATTGCTATCAATACATTTTTCAAAAAATGCCTCTCTGTGCAAAATGGGTTTAAAAACATAAACAGCTGTGCGATACTGTTTGTCCATGATTTAGACAGGGGGAACAAATCGTGGCAGGATCAGCCTGATATTATTTGTATCCCGCTGTAACTTTACTGTATAAAGAGCTAACGTCTCCAAAATGTCAGGAGTAGTTAGTCATTACAACAAGTGTTTGTGAAATAAAAATCAAGAATGTGGGATACTGTTTGTCCGTGATTTGGAGAGCCCAACCCCTGCTCCCGACGAAGGGAAAACTAATTCTGCAGGGAGACCTACCTCGGCACTTGTGCAGGTGAAGCCAAAGGGAAGATGTGCTTCACCATATTTTCTAGTCTTTGGCTTGGAATGAAGTCGGTTTGGATGCTTCATCTCCTGCTTTGCGTTTGTGTGGGAGCCCCGTCAATAACCTGTCAATTATGCTAGCAGCATCCAAGCATTTTTTCTTTTTTCTTTTCCTTTTCATACCCCCCCCCCCCGCCCCGCAATGGCTCTGCGCTCCCCCCAGAGGGTGGGCCCCAAACTTTGGAAAGCTCTGTACTAGCTAACCTTAAAAATGAAGTTGGATATAGAAATATAGCCCAACAGTCATGTTTTTACAGTCCCTTGGTCTCAGCCTCAGATACTCAACAAATCAAAACATCTGATAAAAAAAAACATTTTTTTCCTTCGTTTCTGTCAAATAATTCTGTATGAAATGTTTCTAGCTGTTAGTGTCAAGGTTGCTAGGCAACCTGAGCAGTGCGATGGAAGTTAGATCATTTTGCAAGTCTCAGACTTCCGCCCTTCTCGCTCTTCGGAGTACTCCGAAGTGTGCAGCCCCTGAATTGGGACACAGCTATCACCAATTTGACTGAGCCTCTCTTGGGCCTTCACCATCAAAGGCTCAGAAACAAACTGTGACAGGAAGAGATCTGACAGACCCAAAGACACAACTGAATCAGAGAACAAGTTTCTGAGACTTAACAGCTTGCGTGATAGGCGGCTCACAGGACAACAGCTTCAATCGCAGCTTAATAATGATCCTAGTAAGTCTCAGTTTCAGCTGTGAAGAAAAGACTTCGACCTTGTACAGAGTGAGAGGCACCCGGAACCAAACAACTACCACAGCATTCTGCAGCATCATACAAGAGGCTACAGAGGCTGCAGCTGCAGATCTTTTTTTCACCTGGAAATTTACTTTAAATGTTAGATGGAAAATGTATTGCTCAGTTTAACCAAAGTAAGAACAATAATCCATAAACCTTCATAAAGACAAACATCTCCCCAGAACATTGAGCTGCTGAAGTGTCACTGAAGGGAAAAACTATTTGTCCTCCTCCATCCAGCAACACCTGAAATACCTGAGTGGAAGCTCCTCCCTACACTGTGTTTGTCTGTAGGACTCCACCTGCTGGAGCAGCTGGAGTCCTACAGACACTCAGCCTCTTCACTACACAAACACCTCCTACAACATCCACTCTTTCCACTCTGACTGCTGTGTTTGTGGAAACACTTCAACACACACCGCTTCACATACCAACATAGAAATGTGTGAAAAAGAGCTGAGCTGATATTAAACATGAGGATTTATTCATAAATACAGAGTCAGGAACAACATCTAGATACACATTACCTCTCAGCAGCAGAAGAACATCCTTTAAAGTTTATATCAACATCCTTCGACTTGTTGCTCTTTAAGGAAACACAGCTGGGTTCAGGTCCAGGAGATTCTGGCCTCTTATTGATCCTAAAAGAAAAACAATAAATATAACAGCTTCATGAGATAGGAAGGAAAAACTGGAAATATTAAATTAAAGACATGATGAACAAACTCTTAAAAATAATGTACTTACTCTTTGTCACATAACAGACTTTTGTTAAAGTTTTCACCGATACCCTTTGACATGTTGCTCTTTAAGGAAGCACAGCTGGGTTCAGGTCCAGGTTCTGGATTAGTTTTAGGGTTATGTCCAGCTGAGCCTGGTACACCCCACAGCTCTGGGCTTTAAAACAACACACACAGAGGTATGAGTGTGAATAATGATGGAGCAGTGATGTGAGTGCTGAGCTGTGACATGGAGAAGAGTCATGGACAGTTACAGATGGTCATCTCACCTCTGAGCTTTGGTCTGGCTCTCATGTTCCCCACACAGAGTGCTTTTAGAGGGAGGGACTCCCTCCTCTCTGTCCTCACACTGATCCATGCTGCTCAATTCACATCAGCTCACACACACTTTCTACCTTCACCTGCAGAGGAAACACAAATCATTCATGTGCACATCATAAAAACAAATGCAGAGTTTCTGTCTGATGGTTTGAACATGAAACAGGAATTATTGAGCAAAAACGGCCAGTTTACTAACTCTGCAGAATTTATGAACTAACATCAGCGCATTCACCTACAATACACGAATGAATATCACCAGTTAAACTGAAAATAACCTGCATACAAATACAACAGCAGACTATAGCGAACGAGCAGAGAAATGCATTTTATAGATGAAATGTTGGCAGCGACTTCCGAAAAGCAACTCTTAGGACACCCCTGTCTCACTGTCAGCAGTTAATGAACATCCACCTATGGGCTCAAATTGTGGTCATAAATATTTTGTGCTTGTAAATCAGGATTTGTATGTGTAAAAAGAATTTGTGCCCTGGCTGCTGAGCTCTGTCGGGTTTTGCAGCAGCTCTACTTTGTCCTCTACAAGAGTTTGTTGTTTTTTTGTTGGTTCTTCAAATGTTCAATAAAAACATGTATGCTCATTCATAACGAAGAAAGCTTTGTAACTATCCCCACTAGTGAAGACTGTCATTTCCACAACACAGCAATGACATTGGCCAATCAGATGAAAGGAAGAAAAATAGGGTCGTACTTGAAACTTGAAACTTGAGTGCAGAGTTTCACACGTATTTCTTGGCTAAGTCCACACACAAATTCGTTTTACACCTACAAATCCTGATTTACAAGTACAAAATATTTATGACCACAATTTGAGCCCATACATCCACAGACTGATGGAGGCAGGAGAAGCTGCCTACAGTCACCAGTCAGTGGATCCACAGTAACATCGACTCTGAGTTCAGCTGCTGATCATCAACTAACTGTTTCTGTCTCATTCCCAGACTCTGATCTCACATAAAACGAAGCAGATTTATGCTGAAACTAAGCTGCACACAGCTGATGTTAGCCAGGAAAACAGTACAGACTGCTAACGTTACCTTAACATGGAGACGATCAACTGCGCCACAACATTCACGAAAGCGAAAGTAAAAGCGACGAAAGGAAACGATCAGAGAGGCGTTTGAGGGACGTTCAGAGTCAGGAACCTCAGAAACGGATCAGGCTGGAGTTTAATTCTGTTTTCATCTTTAGAAACATCTGGAAATAGTTATAAAAATGCTGCGTAATAAAGAAAAATAGTGTAGATTAGTTTGAGTTGTGTTTAGCTGAGCTGTGTCTTTAATCAAATCTAAACTGAAGAGTTCATTTTGTGGAGGAGCAGCAAGACTTTCAGTGTTACGGTGTGTTCACACCGAACGCGATGGACGCGAACAAAAACGCCCCAAACGCCCCTAATTTGACGCGTGCACATTCGCGCCTCAACGCGTGTCCAAGAAAAATCCATCGCGCGTCAAAATATGATATTTTGACGCGCGTGAACCGGAAATGTGGGAGGGATGTGGGAGGAAGTTGTGCCAGACCGGTATCTTTGCAAGATGGCAGCTGTCGAGTTAGCGCTTGAAGAGAGAGTCTCCCTTCTCTATGTACTGTGGAGAGCAGAGCAGCGGCGTAAAAGACGCCCTCGCCGTACCTGGGTCCATCAGGTCCTCCAGAGGCATGAGCAGTTTGGTGAGTTTCACCATTTGCTCCAGGAGCTGCGCCTGGATGACGGCCGATTTCAGCGATATCAGCGTCTTTCACTCGGCCAGTTTGAGGACCTGCTTCCCCGGGTCGGTCCCAGAATCGCCCGCCTAGACACCAACTACAGGCGCTCAATCCCACCTGCAGAGCGCCTGTCCATCTGCCTGAGGTTAGTAAAAGTATTTAATACGGTAGTCCTTTATTGATACCTGTGCTAATACATGCTAAACCATCCATTTATACACTGCTAACATGGATGTGCTATGCTAACAGTGAATGTGGTACGGAGACGACTGTTTATAATATTTCTAGTGATACTCAGAAGGTCTCATCAAGTCCCGATTTAATTCGATTTATGCTGTTATCAGTGTTTGAATGATAGCATGGCTGTGGTGTCATATCAATGTATGCGCTCGGTGTTTGCTGATATCAAACTGTAGCATTAGGACCACTGAGTTAACCTTTGTAGTGATACTCACTCCTTTTTATTTAGACCTGGTTTAATTCTGGGATAGTTGAATATTTGTATATAATCCCCGCAGACTGTTTTAGATTATATCTAATATATATCATGTAATTATCCTTATAATTACAAAAGATTTTATGTAAGATTTATGTTTTGCAATTTGTAATTTTGGAATTTCAATAATGTATTTTTTAACTGCAGTACACATAATACTCATTTTAAACAATTTTGTCCAGGTTCCTTGCCAGCAAACAACTCCTCCAGAGAGGCTGTCCTGGTGAGGGAGAAATTCATGGGTCACTTCTCGGTGGAGGGAGCTGTGTCTTGGCGTAGCCTGTTTGAAGTCCGAGTGACTTCCCCACAACGGCTCTTTTAAGAGCCACCCACAAACCTCTAAAGAGTGTTCCTGTCTTTTTAAATTTTTCTTAATAAATGGAGCTCTACTCCAAAATAAACTAACCTCTTTTTACTCTCTTAAATAACTTGTCTTCACTATGTTCCTATATACAGTGTGGTGGAAAAGTTTGGGCAACCTTATTAAAAGTCATTATTTTCCTGTATGAATCGCTGTTACAATGAAAAATGTCACTTACATATATCATATAGGAGACACACACATTGATATACACTAAATATTTATTTCATTTCTCTTTTTTTGTGTCACAAATTTATGCACCTGCTTGATTTAAAGTTATTCCACACTTTCTGTAAACTGCATTTCACTTCTCAAATATCACTGTGTGTGTCTCCTATATGATATATTTAACTGACAATTTTTATTGTGACAACCAATAATTTGTACAGGAAAATAATTACTTTTCACAATGTTGCCCAAACTTTTGCATCCCACTGTATTATTATGTTTTGTCATTAGTATAATATGAAATAAATTCTACTTGTGTCAAGTCGGGTGCCAATATTTGCTGTGTAGTAGAACAGAGACATTTGTCATTATAAATGTTTATTTGAAAAAATATATAAATTCATTAACAAAAACATTTATCATAAATATATGAAATTTAACTATTTACAGAGAGACAGGAATAAAAAGGACCCAGCTTGGAGTGGAAGAGCCTCAGGGAGAAGGAGGAGAAAAATAAGAACATTGTTTCTGCCCTGGAGAGCTGCTGCCTCATCAGAAAACTACTGATCATTAGGGTCCAATGTTTCCAAATTTAACACAGCTGTGCTGTTTTCAAAAACTAATTTATAAATTTGAAATTTCACGAATTCTCGTGTCTGAGGCGGCATGCTCTCCAGAACAGGAACAAGGCCGAGGAGGAAATGTTCTGTTGGAGACGGGCGTGGCCTCTTTAGGGACTCCAGGATGGCCAGCTCCACCGCTGATGGACCGTCCTGGGACCCGTCCCTCGCCCGCCTTCGAGCTTTCCTCCTCTGTGGGCCTGTAAAACACAGCACAAAACAACACAAAGTAATGAGAAGGCTGCTACTAGATTTTCATTTTCAAAATTGAAAAAAACAGGATATAAACAGATTGGTTGTAGATATTTAGTAAAGGTGATCACAAGGGAATTCAAGCGAGTAAAAAGCTGTCAGTGCTTGATGTTCATACCTGTGGGTGCAGCAGCAGGAGCTGAGGGACCAGGGACTGGAGAGCCAGGAGAAGAGACAGTTGAGGACTCTGCTGCATGATAACTTGACTCTATCAAGACAATATTAGATGTTAACAGGTTGAAGACAATAGTCATAGAGAATATTATATTATTATATACTTATATACTTATTATTATATACAGTGGTCTCTCATTTATTGCAGCACATGAACAGTAGTCACAGTTCTCACAAGTTGATTCTCAAAGTGAAAACCTTTGTCGATTTTAAAACGTAAAAGTATTATGCCGCGCTTTTTCTCCGTCTGCGCCGCCACTTTTGTGCGCCTTTTTTGCTCCCGGTGCAGGTGTCTATTTCCGAATGAGGGTCATAGTTATGAGTGTTTTTGTGCTGTTTTTTTCTATTGGACGTGATGGTTATCAAAACCAAACATGATAAGTTTGGCAAGCGCAGTAGACACGACACGGAGGAGATTTGTCATTTGGGCTGCAGAATGCAATGCGCATAGTTGAAAGCTGTACGGTGCAATAAAAAAAATCAGCGAAAAGGCGAGGCAGTGACGGATGAACAGCGGGACTACTGTATACTGTTTATTAATAAACAAAATATGTTCCTGTATGACAACACGCATAAATTAACTGCCTACATTAACTCAATGTAAACATACCTTCTGACTGACACTCCCCTGCTGCCTCTTCGGGCTGTCCCTGGTCCTCGGGGGAGAAGTTCTCCACGGTCCGCACCATATTGCCGCTTGTCTCCCGCGGGGTGAGGAAGGGGTCCAGAAACCCCATGACCGCGAAGAACTTCCATCTTCTCCCCGATCCTGCTGCAGACCCACTCCTCTTCTCCTTCTCTGCCTTCTTCTCCTTATTATATGTGTCCCTGAGGCTCTTCCACTTTCTCCTGCAGATGTCCTCTGAATAAACGCATTATCTTGTTAGCGGAAAGGTATTTGTACATCAGTGGGAAAATAGCGGGACAGTAGGCGGGCTTGCTAGCTTTTGCGCGGGTTCATCGGGTCAGTCTGAAAATTAAAAAGAAGGAATGAACTTACCAGGTTGCCCGATCTCCTCACTTATGTGTCTCCAAGCTAGGTCCTTTTTATTCCTGTCTCGGTAAAAGTAGTAGCTAGCATCGTATAGCTCCGGGTGATTAGCCACGGCACTGATTAGCTTTTCCTCCATACTGAATGAAGAATGAAGGGCTTTGGCTGGATCTGCCCCTTTGACCTAGGTCAGAGCCACGTCACCAGGCCCCTGATTGGTTGTCGCGGCGCGATTTGACGCTGGAGTTCAGATTTTTCCAACTCGAGCGGTAGACGCGAAACGCGCGTATGCACAAAATGCAACACAAAAACTCACGCGCGTGGTTTTATTCGCGAGTCAAACGCGCCAGACGCGCTACACTGACGCGCGTTTCACGAGTTTTGGCGTTTTCGCGACGCAAATCTGCTTCCGAATTTTCGCGGGACCCGCAATCGCGCGTCATCGCGCTTTTCCATTGACTTTACATGTAAACCTGACGCTCTATTCGCGTCCATCGCGTTCGGTGTGAACACACCGTAAGACACATTTATAGTTTTATTCACCATTCCTGTTAGTTTTGGATGCGCTCGGCTCCAACCAATCAGACGCAACATGTGTAAGCAAAGGATGATGGGAGAACGGAGAGGCCCGTTTATAAGAATAAGAAAAAGGAGGCGGAATCGATTAATTCTAATGCAGGTATGTAAAAAATGTAAGATTACTTTGTTTAAAGTAATACCTTGATGTGTGTTTCAAAGTTTGTTTTTGATAAAAGCTTCAAACAAACAGAGGTGACTGATCTCGGAAACGGTTTAATGCATTTAAAAATGGCTACAGCTACCGTCAGCATGCTTGCTAGGTTACGTTTACACGTGGCTACTGCAGAATTAGCCATTTAATCCAACGTTGATGGATTAAATCTATTACAAACATTGAAGGACTTGTGTGTTGCAAAATGGCCTTACATGGTGCGTAAAGCAGTTTTTGCGCTAAGAGTTCTGCTAGCTCTTTACAAACTGATGATGCTAACGTTAATTGCTAACGTTAACCAGAGCGCCAAGACTGAAAATCATTTGAATTGCGTTAGTTATGTGTTTGTCACTGAGTTCTGCGAAAATGATGAGTGATTCAGAGGATCTCGAGCTGGAGGAAGAGCTTCAAGCTGCTGACAAACTCCTTCAAGATATGCAGGTAACATTTCTTTTAATGTGATGTAGTGGAAACAATTGTTAAAGAGGGAACACACTTGTCTAATTTATTTTACGTAGTAAATGTTATATTATTTGATATATATATATTATAAATTTTATATATAAGTTTATGTGAAATTAAGTTGGTTAACTTAAGATATTTAATAATCTTTGCTTTAATCGTGAATGTATTTTAGGTGTTGCATTTTTTCCTCGTTAATTGTGTAGAATGATGCACAGAGTGAACCTCAGCCAAGACCAGTGCGCTGGAAAAAACGTGACAGACAGGGAGATTTTATTCCTCAAAGACCATCATCCAGTCGAAGTACTAGTTGCATGCCACGTGGTCAGTATTCTCACAACCATTGATTTTATCTCGCAACTTGTTTTCACCAAAGAATTTCAGTAAGTAAATATTCTTCAATCTCTTTTCCCCCCCAGTGTCCGCAGATCAGCATCAATGTCCACGTGAAGAACCTAGTTATGTTGCCAGTGTCAACCCAACAAAAGGTACTTTACCTTCTTTTATATATTGTGATTCCTTTTTTAAAGTTTACTTTTATATTTGTTGTTATAGTTGAGTTAGGCAGGGCTTTTGTGCAGTCCTAAAAAACATACTGCCTTGAGTGTTTTTCACTTTGTGGCAGAGTTTCTTTATTTTATTTTCTGTTAGTGTGTGGAACTGAGGTGCTTCGTCAGGAGCTCCTTCAGCTGTTGGAGCGTGGAGAAGAGGACGCAGCCATGACTTGTGAGACGTTGTCTGAGTCAGCTGCTACTCACTGGGAGATCAGAAACATGGTGTCCTCGCAAAAGTGGAAAGAGGCCAGGCCTTGTCTTATAGACAATATGTTAGCTACTCTGGATCCACAGTCACACCGTGTGTGTCAGTGTGGCAAACAAGTAGTTGTGAGGTGTCTGCAGAGAGGCAGTAACAGGAGGGTTTTTGCAGCCTTCATCAGAGTTTCACAAGCCAATAGGTACGGTTTTTAAGTCCTATGCATTTCTTGCTATGCACTGTGAGTGTGTGCTGTTATTGTATATTTATTGTGTATCATTTAATTTCCAATTCTTTTTATATATATTGTGTGTTTTTACTGTTAGTTCAGCTGTTGCCTGTGCAAAGGCCAGACCATGTGTGTGACTGCCCAGCAGGTAACGTTGAGGTTTCACCCGGTGCAATTGTGGCTCTTGTAACCATAAATGGTAAGTTGCTCTTTTGTCACACAGTACATACACAATAGATGTGTTTGCAGGTTTTATTGCAAATTGTACATTGCTACATTGTTTTGAATTACCCTCGGCCCGCAGTATATGTGGGCACCTGTCAAAGGTCATTTGGATTTACCAGACCGCTTTGAAAACAACATGAAATCTTCACAACATGAAAAAAATGAATGTCTTTGTTGAGCCATGACTGGATTTCTCCTTATCCTTCCTAAAGGCCGTTATAACCTTGCACTGCCAGTGGTGAGCTGCACCAGCTGTGACCTAATGTGGTCCCCCTCAGTTAAGGACTTCCAGGGTGGTGGATATTGGCCTGGCACCTTAAATTTCTGCACCCTGTTTTCAATGGATGTCTTTCAGTCTTTCTATGACATTAAGAAGGCTGCACCAGGGATGTCACTTAAGGCATTTGTCAAAGTGCTGGATGAAAGAACAGCCCATTTTGGAAGGGTGAGTTTCTAAATTTGTCAAGTTTAAAGAACTTAGAATTAAGATCTTTCTGACAGTGTCAACAAACAATGAAAAATAAGCCTTGTAAAAGCACAATTGATGGCAGAGTTGTTGCGTTTGATCAAATTGGATTGGACCTGGGTTGAAGTGATGTTGTACTAGTTGGTTTTATAAACCTGAACACCAACATACTTGTTATCTCATGATAATGCAGCACATGAAGGCTCCAGATGTCTTATAATGAATATCATCAAGTCAGTGATTACAGAGTCCACTGTAGTTTGGTGACTGTTACTCATCCTGTGTTCTGATTAATATTCCTCTCACTTAGAAACGGATCAAACTGATGGCAGCCTTGGAGCGTTGCAGGCACGAATAGAGGAGCTTGTCGTCATCATCAGAGTGCGAACACAAAGTCTTTACAGACAAAATGGTGTCACAGTTTCTTTGAAATGGACCGTTTGATGCTCAGTTTGTACAGCTTGTACAGCTACTTTGTAAACAGAATAAAATCAGATCCAGGTTTGTTTAAGCTGGATGTGATTTGTTCTAGCAAACAAATTGATGAGTGTAGATTAAAATGTAAATATATGCATTATGTGAAGGTGTGAATTTTTTATGATTATTTACAGGCAACAAGAGGCGACACAGAATTCACAAGGTCATCTTAGATGAGAAGAAACGCTTGGCGGCTGCTGTTGACGACTACAACAAGCTCGCTGAACCAACAAAGCAAATCGTATCCAGTGATGCCCTCATCCAGACCGACGTTTGGCCCTGGCAGAGCACAAGTGAACGTAAGCTCTTGATTTCTAAATATCCTTTTTAAACAAACTCCCAGTATCTGAGCAGCAGTTGAATGTTTTGTTCTTGAATCATAATATGCTACTATGTTTTCCCATCTGATGTTGTTAAACTGTAGCTGCTGCTGACCTCCGGACAAAGAGAAAGGTCTTTGAGAAGGTGATGGCTGTGAGGCGCCTGAGAGAGGAGGAGATGATCCTTTGCAGGGACATGCAGCATCACTGGACAGTGTTGCGAATGCGATCTGTGGTGTTGGGGACAATCTCCTCAGACTGTAAGCACATCTTTTATTTATTTATACATTTGGTGATGAATTGATTGAAAATAAGAGCAGATGCTCTTATTTTCTAAGAGCAGATGCTCTTATTTTCTAGGGTCTTACCCTAGAAAAGGGTCTTACTGGATCTCTTACCTATATTTGGGTTGCTAGCTAACACTGCCTTCTCCCTTAAAAAAAAAGGTTTCATTACATGATCCTAATTCCTTGTGTTTATGAGGTAAGTGGTTTTTTTTGTTTGTTTGTTTGTTTTACTTATATTTAATAGTTTTGTTGTTTTTACAGCCTCCCTTGTTGACATGTCGGAGGATGCACAGAAAGGACTCCATAGCCTGGTTTAAAAACAACAAAGTGAACTGAAAGCTGAAATGCTCAAAGTAAAGTGGTAAATGGTAAATGGACTGGTTCTTATATAGCGCTTTCTACTCTTTCTGAGCACTCAAAGCGCTGTACACAACTTGTACATTCACCCATTCGCACAAGCACATTTTTCTAAGTGCTTTCTAAGTAACATTCACACACATTCATACTCCGATGGATGCATCGGAGAGCAATTTGGGGTTAGTATCTTGCCCAAGGATATTTGGCATGCAGACTGGGGAAGCCAGGGATCGAACCACCAACCCTCCGATTAGTAGATGACCTGCTCTACCACCTGAGCTACAGCCACCCCAGGACGTGTACAAGAGAATCCTCAGCCACCAACCACTCCTGGAAATGGACTCGGAGGAGGAGGACATTCCAGACGATGCCGCTAAGAGTGATTTGAGCACTTCTGATGAAGACTGATTGTGTCATCATTGATGTTATGTTTGGTAAAATAAAAAGTTAATCACATCTGTTTAATGTGATTTTTTATAATGTCTGTTTTAGAAATTGCTTATCAACAGACATTTTACATGTTGAGAAGAAAAATGTAATTCCCTTGGTGCAGTTGTTTACCCTGAATCATTCTTTCCCATCTAATTTAATGACTAGTGTACATGTTCAGATACAATAACATAATTTAATTCATGGGCTGCTCAAATTATCACAAAATTTAAAAGCACCAGGCAGCACACTCACAAGGAAATTTTTGTTCAGTGTTTTGTTGAAGAAATCAACAAGTACAACTGAGAAGTTTGCTGTAGTGGTGTGTTTGTTAAGAAGCATGCCAGCACACTGGTGAACTGACAGTCCCAGAATGCACCCGAGCCAGTGACTCGCCCCAGAACAAATGAAATTAATTATCTAGAAAGACAACCGTGATCAAAGACTAAGTAAAAGAGTAGGAAACAAAAGATAAGGAAAGGTACTGTGGGGTAGGAAAGAAAGGCCAGAGCTGTGCAAAATGACCTCCAGCAGGCCACAAATATGCACGTCTGTTCAAACGGTCAGATACTGACTCCATGAGGGTGGTATGAGGGCTCGACGTCCACAGGTGGGGTTGTGCTTACAGCCCAACACCGTGCAGGTTGTTTGGCATTTGCCAGAGAACACCAAGATTGGCAACTCTGCCACTGGCGCCCTGTGCTCTTCACAGATGAAAGCAAGTTCACACTAAGTACTTGTGACAGAGTCTGGAGACATATTGGAGAACCTTCTGCTGCCTGAAACATCCTCCAGCATAATGGTTGGGCAGTGGGTCACTAATGGTGTGGGGTGGCATTTCTTTGGGGGACCGCACAGCCCTCCATGTGCTCGGCAGAGGTAGCCTGACTGCCATTAGGTGCTGAAATTAGATCCTCAGACCCCTTGTGAGACTATATTCTGTTGCGGGTGGCCCCGGGTTCCTCCTAATGCAAGACAACGCTAGACCTCATGTGGCTGGAGTGTGTCAGCAGTTCCTGCAAGACGAAGGCATTGATGCTGTGGACTGGCTCGCCCGTTCCCCAGACCTGAATCCATTTGAGGACATCATGTCTCACTCCATCCACCAACTGCACCACAGACTGTCCAGGAGTTGGCAGATGCTTTAGTCCTGGAGTCTGGGAGGAGATCCATCAGGACACCATCTGCCACTTCATCAGGAGCATTCCCAGGTGTTGTAGTGAGGTCATACAGGCATGTGGAGGCCACACAGACTACAGAGCTTCATTTTGACGTGTTTTAAGGACATTACATCAAACACGATTAATGATTCTGTATTGCACTGATCAAGGAACCAACCCAATAGGAGCTAAAGGCATCCTCTTCACATTACTTAACATAGTAAGTTTATACTATGTTTAATGTGCATTTTCTTCATCAGTTTAGAACATAACATGTTAGCGCTCCCTGGTTCTTTTTGGAGACAGATCCTGAGACAGCAGGCAGCTTTGGAGAACTCATGCCAGCTGTGGTAATTAAGGAATACTTTGATTTAATATTGATTTCATGACAACTATCCTCAGGCACATATTCCTGGATATATACAATGACACGAGTAAACTCCCATTTTAGAATCATTGCCTTCTTTGATCTGACTTACTGCCTCAGACTTTGGACATGTGTCCCCAAAACTACAGAAAATCCATGACACTGGGTAAGAGGACTTGATCATGTTATAAGTGAGAGAGTTTGGTGTAACAGTGGTTGAACATGCCAAATCAATGCACAACATACTGCCATTCCCCAGCTGTAACCTGCATATGCATCAAACCAAAACCCAGTACCATAGCCACATGATAGACATACAGATGAGGTTAAAGGGCTGTGTCATGTTGCCAGATAGCTTCATCCCAAAGAAGATCAACATTCTTCAAAAACAAAAGTTTGTGAATATTTGCTGTATTGCCAGGCCTAAACCAACCTGTTAAACTTATCAAATTATTGTCATAGATATGAACCTATTGATTGAAACAGAATAATCCATTCAAGCCTCCATCATCATCCAAGATCACTGTTAGTATTCAGATTATTTTATCTCTATTTTCCTCTAGAATGTTTTGAAAATCAGTATTTGATCAACAGACTTTTTAAAAGTGTATTTTGATCCTATTGTTTACGCGTGTAATTGCATTTTTATTGACATTTTGACAGGAAAACCCTTAATCAAATTGTATCTTTGGTATCTAATAATAATATTAACAATAAAAATAATGTTACATATGCAATATGCACACAACAATGATGTGCAAACAAACAAGAAAAATAGAAAAAAATGACAATTTAAAAAAAATAATACCCTCTATATAAAAACCACATATGACCACGACTCCAAATGTACAATTGTCACTGCATCTAAACATGACAGATGACATATTACAAAAAAGTAGAAACATATAATATACAACATGTTGTGAAGCTGGTACTGGTGCAGTTAACTTTGCTTTAGGCTCCCATACACAGTACTGCTGACCCTAATCACCTCATACAAGATGTTACTTACTTTACGTGCAGTGCAGTATTACTTTAACTTGCAATATGTTATAATAGCCAAGTCACTTCTATATTTATGAGCATGTAGACAATAATGTTGGCTGATATGTAAAACTATGAGATATCGAGTGCTGGGAAGATATTATTGATCGATCAGATTCATGAATGTTTTAGGTACTTAAAGCATCTTTCTTTCAGCTTAACGAGTGAACCGTCAGCTCGTTCAAACACACGTTAAAGTTCGTTTGGCTCGACGCCACCGAACAGAGGCAGCAATATAACATAGCTAACATTAACAGTGCAGTGAATCCTGCTTGTGCCGTGATATTCAGGACTGCAAAGCAGCATCACTGACTTTCAGCTTGCTGTTTTGGGGATATATGACTGACTTTAATTATCCATAAAATCATCACATTCTCTGTAGGATAAAGGTCGACTATTGAACAGCGTATATTTTAAAGTAAAGGCTTTAAAACCAAGTAAACGCTGAAAGTACAAACGTCACTAATGTCACATAACTTTGCCGATGGGACCTAAACCTGGGATTTTCCACCAGTCGCTCTCAGAACTGAAGAAACTTCTTGGATAAAACGTCTTCAAGAAACTTAAAGCAGTTCAGACGCTTTTCTTTCCCAGCTCCTCAGACTGTCCACCCTGTTAGCTTGGTTAAGTAGCCATGAAGACTAGAAGGCCAAGTATGAGTTTCAAACAGTAAACACATTTATTTTTAAACCCTGCAAATAAACAACATTAACATCAAAAGTTTTACATTTCCTAAATTTATCCCACAATCTGAATATAACACCCACTTCCCTACATTTGATCCACTGTGTTAAATATGATTAAGAACAAAATGTAATCATTTGCAAATCCTATAAACCAGTATTTTAAATAAAGTGAGAAAATGAAACATTTAAAGAAAAATATTAGCCCATTTTGAATTTGATGGCAGCATCCTCTCTCCAAAAACTAAAGGCTTTGCGATGTTTAGTGCTGGACCATGTTGGTTAATGTGTAAACTTCTGAAACGTTCAACAGTTTCCATTTTGATTAACCTGACCAACATAGAACATAGAACACATTTGAAGGCGGCCGCCTCGGGTCTCTGCTCCTCCTGCCTCCCCTTTCCCTCATCCACCTGCTGCCTCTGTGGAAGCTCCGCCATAGCCACCACCAAACAACTGACTTATTTTTACACATCGACCAGCATCCGTCCAATCCACCACCTTCCATTCTTTATACCGTTACAAAAAAAAAAAATTACAAAAAATCATCGGCTCATCGGTATGCCCGATGGCCAGTCCAGCTATGGTCGTGCCATCAGTTAACCCTTCACGTGTCAGCTGTGACACGCGTGCCCAGGGTTGCCGACCCCTGCTCTAAAGCATCTGATTTGGATTCCTGAGATCAAATATATTTTCCTTTGGGTTTGTTTTCTTCCCATTTGTGGCTTTAATGTAGTGTTACATCCTGTTTGTTTGCTTCCATCTGTATACATGTCCAGATTCACTGTTATGTTTCTATTCTTACATTGCTGTGTGATCACTGTTCCCTCTGCTAACTGATTTGACCTTTTGTATCTTACACTGATACTTGTCATATTTGTATCTGCGCCTAAAAGATAAAAAGTTTTCCATGCTAAAACACAGCTCCACCTCCTGCAGTTCTCCCTCTGAACCACTAGATGTCTCTGTTATCTAAATGAAGACGTGCAGCACAGCAACCACAGCAGCGCTCAGATCACACGTGTCCTGTTATTATGTATAAAAGCATGAAACAGGTGAGACAGGTGGGATCAATATTAATTTTGTGGAAATATATGAAAAAGCAACAGAAGAGTGAAAACATTTCGTGTTTCTAGAAAGATCTTTCAGCTCATAGCTGCTCACAGACTGTATTTACAAGTGACAAACTGCAACTCTACAGTACATCTGCAGTATATATCAAATATATTCTGTATTCAAATCTATTGAGTGATGTTTGAAAGTATTTCCAGGTGAGTTTGATCCAGGAGGGTCTGAAGCCAGAGTCAGACAGAGACTGTGCAGAGACTGTAGAAGGACAGAGCAGCAGCAGAGCAGTCCAGATACACTGATGATCCTCTGTCAGATCCAGAGGGACACACAGGGATGATGCTGGACTCTACATTGTGTCTGACAGTGGAGCTGTTCTCAGAGCAGTTCACTCTGCAGCACTGACAGTCATCTGCACTTCTTCTCATTCCTCTGTCAGTCACTGCTGGATGAAGCTCTCCTCTCCACCTCCCAGTAACATGGCCCAGTCAGAGCGTCTCTACACACCAGCTGCTGCTGCTTCAACCTCTCTGGATCATCAGGACACAGCTCCTCCTCTCTCAGCACACACACCGTCCTGTTTACCATCCTCGCCTCCACCTGCAGAGAGAAGGAGGAAGAGCAGAGGAGATAAACGAGTGTTTCCAGAGACTCTTCATCAGCTGTCAGTCAGTGATGCAGCACATCCAGTATAAAGAGCAGCAGGGACTTCAGTGCTGGGACTGTACTAGGACTCATTGTTGCTTCACTTTTTCTAATCTTTGGATTTTTATTGAAGTTGATGAAAATGTTTTTCCCTCCTAGTTTGAGTTTGGACTTTCATTCATTAGAAGAACCTTGGTGTGTCCACTCTGAGCTCTGTAGGAACCCCAACAACAAGCCCAACAATCCAGATGGACGGTTCCAGCTGTTAACTGGAGGAATTCCATCCAAACATCTGCTCTCACTAAATTCTTCCTCACCTACAGACTGTGTTCTTCACTGCTTTAAACTTGGAAATGAATGCAGTCATTGGTCTGCGTGCTGCTTTGTTCAGAGAGCTGATTGGCTGTTGACAGTGTTTGATCAGACTGCGTCAGCCGTCACTATGGTGACCATGAAGGTCAGAAACAGGAAGTGTTTGTGTCCAATCCTGAAGCCTGTCACCATTCTCCTCTCACAGCTTCACTGAGAAGCTGCAGCTTTACAGGAAACACTGGATCTTTGTTTCATACTGACTGTGTTTAGTACAATACTGCTGTCAGCACCACCCACTCACTCCATCACTCTACTTACACCAGAGTCTCCAGTCTGTAGTCTGGAATCTGCTGAAGATCAGACAGCTGCTTCACATCTGGATCCTTCAGGTTGTTCCAGCGCAGGTTCAGCTCTCTCAGATGGGAGGGGTTGGACTTCAGTGCTGCTGCCAGATAATCACAGCTGATCTTTGACAAACCACAGTTCATCAATCTGTATAAAGAATGAAAGATGTAAGTTTATTAGACAAAGTGTGAGCTTGAAATCATTCAGTGTTTCATCATCTGTTCAGAGCTGAAGAAGGTTCAGAATGTAGAAGTTTAGAAAATGGAAACTCCAAACAGCTGAAGCCAACAGGAAGCAGCTTCTAACAGGAAACTGTGCAGAGTTTCAGACTATATGTCCTGATGCAGCTAGTTGGATTTTGGAGATTTGAATCTCTGTTCTGTGACTAAGTCCTTGAATCATTTCTTCCAGTTGGTCCAACAAGACTAAGTATTGGACATGTGTTGTGGCTCCATTAGGGGAGCTTCTAAATGTGATGTGATGGCCCCTCTGGGTCTATCAGGTCACAGGACTGAAGAGAGCTCAAACTGGGCACACAGTTGTTCCAGTCTGGACCAAAGACTCTATACTGGGACTGAAGGACTGCTTTGACTGCACCCACTGGGACTTTTTAAAGGCTCATGTTCTCACTTAGATCATCGATTTCTGCTTACATTTCTTTCTGGGAAAATGGGGATTACTTTGAAAACAGGAAGCATTTTCCCCAATAAGCAGCCCTGGATTAGTAAATCACTCCAACATGTTCTCAGGCAGAAGAAGCTGTCTTGTTATGAGGGAGAGAAGAAAAAGATTGAGGCACAGAACCTTGTTAAAAGAGAGATAAAGCAGCTAAAATCAGGTGTAAAAGTAAAGCAGAGGATGAGCTGAATAAAGGACACTCAAGGCTGGCTTGGAAAGGAATGAAGTCCATGGTGGGGATGCAGAACAAGGAGCAAAGATGAATGTGATGCTGAATCAGCAGAAGACTTGGACTCATTTGATTCCAGCTTTGATATCATTGATTTCAATGAAGAGCTTTGTGATTGTAGCAAAGGGCTGGTAGCTCTGAGAGTCCCACTGATGAGGTGTTTGTGTGGAAATCTCTTAGTGGGACCAGAGAGAGAAAAAGCCCTGGTCCTGATGCTGTGGGAGGGAAATGATTGAAGTGTGCTGTGAGGAAGTGACTGGGAGATTTTCACACATTTTCCAGTCCTCCTTGGAAAAACAGGAAGTTCCCAGCATATGAAAACAAAGGTTAAGAGTCCTATGGCACTCAGTGATGATGGTGCTGTGGCCCCACCACCTCCACCTCTTTGTAAAGGAACTAACTGTAATCTGAAGCTTCAAATGGAACTAAGACTTCCTCCACTAGGTGGCAGTGTCTGATGAGAAAGTGTTAGTGGAGCTGGCCTGGAGTCAGAAACAGGAAGATGCAGGATTTGGGCTGAAATGGGGAAAAGTGGTTAGCACTAGTGCCTTAAAGCAAGAAGGTTGTAGGTTGAAGCTTGTTGGCCTTTCTGTGGAGGTTGGATGTTCTCCCACAGTACAATGAAATGCTGCTTAGGTTCATTGGTGCTTCTAAATTGGCTGTAGGTGTGGATGTGAGAGAGTGCTTCTCTGTCTCTCTCTGTTGGCCCTGTGATGGACTGCTCACCTGTGCAGGTGGACCACGCCTCTTGCCCTATGACAGCTAGGGCACAGGCTGCAGCCCTGTGAGCTCAAGCTGAATAAACAGTTAGCAAAAATGATTCAAAGATGGCCTGAAATTCCCCAGTTAGCAGTTTGGTAGATAGCTATGACATGCTAATCCCATCCAGCAGCTGTATTCTACCTGTAAGCTGATCCCTGCTGAGCCAAAGCACTTTTTCATATACAAATTACAGCCTGATGTCTGCAGTTTAGTGTCAGCACAACTTTCACATCATATTCATCTCAGCACAACTAAAACATTCTGACTGACCTCAGAGTTTCAAGTCCACATCCTGGACTCTCCAGAAAACCACACAGATGCTTCACTCCTGAATCCTGCAGGTTGTAGTTGGAGCTCAGCTCCAGCTGTCTCAGATGGGAGGGGTTGGACTTCAGTGCTGCTGCCAGATAATTACAGCTGATCTCTGACAAACCACAGTCCATCAATCTATATAAAGAATGAAAGATGTGAGTTTATTAGACAAAGTGTGAGCTTGAAATCATTCAGTGTTTCATCATCTGTTCAGAGCTGAAGAAGGTTCAGAATGTAGAAGTTTAGAAAATGGAAACTCCAAACAGCTGAAGCCAACAGGAAGCAGCTTCAAACAAACACAACAAGAGAAAAACCTGTGAATGTTTCACATTAAAGTCGTACATTTCTCATAAAAACAGGACAAAGACTTGAAAAAGTCGTGTTTTTCCTCCCAGGAACCACAAGGCTTCACTTTTAAAGGTGAAGTGTGAAAGAAATGGACATATTTGAAGTCCAACACCTTTTTCCAGTCACATTATTAAAGCAGACAAACTACGAGCTCATTTTCATTCCAACAAGTCATCTTCTGACCTGGACTAACAACACTGGTCTCTATGTGCAGCTGGCTGTGAGACCAGTGCTCAGGGAGCGTCTACAAAGTGCAACACTGAAAGAACATCACACACTAATTTGCTTCCAGCACTTTCACACAAACATCTACTGTCATTATTGTCACCAAACTCTGTGGATCCTTTATTGCAAATTCAAGTGGGATCAAATGGTCAGACAAAAGAGGGTTTTGAGGAAATATGATGAAATGTTTTGTATAACCAGCAGGTTACTGAATCATTTTCCTCAGAAACCAAAAAAAATGATTGACAAACATGTTTTTATCTGTTATCTGTCTGTCACCACTGAGAACCTAAATAATCCACAGACGTTCTGGAAAATCATTAAGTCTCTTTCAGTGAGTAAAAGCTCCCACACTCTACCCACCTATATTTTTAAGGTTTCTGTTCCTGTATATGATAGGAAGGAGATGATGAATTCCTTTAACAAGCATTTTATATCTTCTGGCTCTTTGTTTGACTCTCTAAACCCAGTCTCTGTAAAATCCGGCACAAACCTTCCGGTGTACACTGGTCAGCCATATAATTTTGTTCCTTTCTCTGTGCAGGAGGTCTGTAAAGCTCTTAAACTGTTAGATCCTAGAAAATCTCCAGGGCCAGACTTACTAGATCCTTACTTCTTGAAACTGGCAGCTGATTTTGTGGCAGAGCCTCTCACAACACTTTTCAACCTCACACTGGATACGAATAAAATTCCCTCAGTGTGGAAATCAGCTTTTGTTGTTCCTCTATTAAAAGGGGGCGACCCAGCAGTGTTAAATAATTACAGACCAATATCTAATCTTTCTGTGCTGGCCAGAGTTCTTGAATCTCTTGTGTGCGAGCAGTTAAAGGAGTTTTTACACACCAATGCCATTTTATCTCATTATCAATCAGGCTTTAGGAAGAATCACAGTACTATCACAGCTGCAATTAGAGTGGTAAATGATATTACTATTGCACTTGATAAAAAACAACACTGTGCATCCCTTTTTTTGATTTGTCAAAAGCATTTGACACTGTTGATCATTGTATTTTAAAACTTAGACTCTTCCAGTCAGGACTCTCTGTGAGAGCAGTGGCATGGTTCTCAAACTACCTCAGTAACAGGACTCAGTGAATTAAATCTGACGGTCTATGTTCTGACTTTGTTACAGTGCACAACGGAGTGCCACAGGGTTCAGTATTAGGTCCCCTTCTATTTATCATTTACATAAACAATCTTAGTCTAAATGTGCCAGATGCAAACTTGCACTTCTATGCTGATGATACAGTTATTTACAGCTGTGGTTCAACTCTTGTCCAAGCCACTGATTCCTTGCAGAAAGCCTGTTCTGCTGTCCAGCACTCATTACTTCAGCTTAAACTTATTCTCAGCGCAGACAAAACAAAGCTCATGCTGTTTTCTAAATCAAGGAATTTGGCCCAAATAATCCCATCAGTAACCACTCTTGAAGGTAATAAAATAGAGTTGGTTCACACCTATAAATATCTGGGAATCTTAATTGATGACTCGCTCACCTTCAAACCACATGTAGAGAATCTTGTAAAAAATCTGAAGTTAAAACTGAGATTTTATTTTCAAAATAAGTTGTGTTTCTCTTTTAATTCAAAGAAGCGGCTTGTTGCTGCAACATTCTTGCCTGTGCTGGATTATGGTGATATTCTATATATGAATGCTTCTGCTCAATGTCTTCAAATGGTTGATATTGTGTATCGTGCTTCTCTGAGGTTCATCACTAACCGTAAATTTCAGACTCACCACTCTGAGTTATACTCTCAGGTAGGATGGCCGGCTTTGGTAAGTCGGAGGAACTCTCATTTATACAGTTTTATATATAAGGCGATACTTGGGTTGTTGCCTTCCGATATATGTTCCCTGCTAGCAGGGAACATATATAGGTGCTAGCAATGAAACATGCTGGTCGGTATTCTCTTCGTCCGCATGGTTACTTGTTGCTTTCTGTTCCATTTGCCCGAACTGAACTTGGTAAAAGAGCTTTTGTCCATTTAGCACCCTCGGCTTGGAACAAACTGCAGAAGGAAAATGACTGAATTAATTTCATTAAGTGCTTTTAAATCTAAACTACGAATCCTTGAGGCCAAGTCCATAACATGCAACTGTTTCAATTAGATTGATTGTCATTTTAACTGATCTTTTATTTTTAATTGAAATTTATTGAATTTTATTTTATTTGTATTCTTTCACTTATTGTTGCATGTGTGTTGTTGCTGCCTGTGTTTGAGTAATTTCTGTAACTGTGAGACACTTGATGCTGCCTATCTTGGCCAGGACTCCTTTGAAAAAGAGGTTTTTAATCTCAATGGGATCTCCCTGGTTAAATAAAGGTTTAGTAAAAAAAAATATTTATTTTTTTACAAACTCGGTGTTGGACTTGGATAAGCAGGATAAGCTGATGTTTAAAGGCATTTGAGTCTCGCTGTATGAGAGTCCAGTTATTACTCAATATTTATGGATGATGTTCTTTCAGTGTTGCACTTTGTAGACGCTCCCTGAGCCTCACAGCCAGCTGCACATGGACCAGCTGACATTACCCAGCATTAGAGGCGGGTGTAAAAAAATGGATTTTCCTCTTTAAATGGTTTTAATTTGAATAAAGCGATGTTGATTCATTCAATCCTGAATCGATTTTTAATATAAATGTATTTTGCCAGAATCTCAGGTTAAAGCTCCCAAAAGTATTTCAACAACAACCAAACAGATAAAACAGTAAATGAGAGCAGCTAAACACACAAAGATGGAAACACAGAGCGTGGATCGTTCACTCGACGGCACGTACACGGACACGCCATCGGGGCTGAAAGTGGACAGCTCACAGATCCTGAAGCTGCAGGTTTCATCTGTATCCAACCAAAACTGACTGAACCAAAAGCAAAAGAAGATCCAAACTACGCTTTACGTTTGATGAACATCGTCATGAATTCTCTCTGACTTTGACGTTTACTTCCTGCACAGCTCTCTCTCTCTCAGTGTACTTCAAGAACAGTTTACCTTCAAAAATCTATTTTCTGCATTATTCACTGCTTATTACGCACCAGTCTGCTGTTGTGTTCACTGCTGTGGGCCTCCGAAAACAAAGCCTCATTTCTGCTATTCAATACTGAAGAAATTAAAACCTTTTAAAAACGATGACAGATTACAAACTCTCAGCTGTGTCTGTAATCAAACCTCTGTAACTTTGCTTCACTTCAGCAGCATCAGGTCATGTTCTCATGTTGATTCATGGTTTGCTTCAGTTTTTGATCGACTGCAGAATATTTTGAAGGTTATCTGCTATAAAAAGCCAGAACAGGAAAATCTGCTTCATGTGTTTCTGTTTGATCCTCAGTGACTTTGACACAAAGGCCTCTGCTGTGATGATCACACCTCTGATCAAGTCTCACAGTGTCAGCTTTGTTTTTATACATATGGATATGTGCTGATAAATGATCAGAATTATAATATTTCCCACTGTCTGCTGTGTGCCGTGACCTTTGACCTACTAAAGACAGTCAGCTGTGGATTATTCATTGTTGTGTCTGATACTTAGAACTGTGAGGAAGAACACTACACAGTTAATCAGGGTCCCCTCTCTCTGAATCAGGAAAGGTGGGCAGGCCGCGTGTGGGCCGCGGGCCATACGTTGAGTATCACTGTTTGAAATGTGAACATTGTTCTGCTGCAGTCAATGGACTAAACCAGAGAAGAAGAAAACAGACTTTACCATGAAGATCCTCAGTGTGGATCAGTATAATATCAGCCTGATGTCTGCAGTTTAGTGTCAGCACAACTTTCACATCATATTCATCTCAGCACAACTAAAACATGCTGACTGACCTCAGAGTTTCAAGTCCACATCCTGGACTCTCCAGGAAACCACACAGATGCTTCACTCCTGAATCCTGCAGCTTGTAGTTGTCATCCAGGTCAAGCTCTCTCAGATGGGAGGGGTTGGACTTCAGTGCTGCTGCCAGATAATCACAGCTGATCTCTGACAAACCACAGTTCCACAAACTGTATAAAGAATGAAAGATGTAAGTTTATTAGACAAGTGTGAGCTTGAAATCATTCAGTGTTTCATCATCTGTTCAGAGATGAAGAAGGTTAAGAATGTAGAAGTTTAGAAAATGGAAACTCCAAACAGCTGAAGCCAACAGGAAGCAGCTTCAAACAAACACAACAAGAGAAAAAACTCTGAATGTTTCACATTAAAGTCGTACATTTCTCATAAAAACAGGAAAAGACTTGAAAGAGTCGTGTTTTTCCTTCCAGGAACCACAAGGATTCACTTTTAAAGGTGAAGTGTGAAAGAAATGGACATATTTGAAGTCCAACACCTTTTTCCAGTCACATTATTAAAGCAGACAAACTACAAGCTCATTTTCATTCCAACAAGTCATCTTCTGACCTGGACTAACAACACTGGTCTCTATGTGCAGCTGGCTGTGAGACCAGTGCTCAGGGACCGTCTACAAAGTGCAACACTGAAAGAACATCACACACTAATTTGCTTCCAGCACTTTCACACATACATCTACTGTCATTATTGTCACCAAACTCTGTGGATCCTTTATTGCAAATTCAAATGGGATCAAATGGTCAGGCAAAAGAGGGTTATGAGGAAATATGATGAAATGTTGTGTATTAGCAGCAAGTTATTGAATCATTTTCCTCAGAAACAAAAAAAAATGATTGAAAAACATGTTTTTACAAACTCAGTGTTGGACTTGGATCAGCAGGATAAGCTGATGTTTAAAGGCATTTGAGTCTCGCTGTATGAGAGTCCAGTTATTACTCAATATTTATGGATGATGTTCTTTCAGTGTTGCACTTTGTAGACGCTCCCTGAGCCTCACAGCCAGCTGCACATGGACCAGCTGACATTACCCAGCATTAGAGGCGGGTGTAAAAAAATGGATTTTCCTCTTTAAATGGTTTTAATTTGAATAAAGTGATGTTGATTCATTCAATCCTGAATCGATTTTTAATATAAATGTATTTTGCCAGAATCTCAGGTTAAAGCTCCCAAAAGTATTTCAACAACAACCAAACAGATAAAACAGTAAATGAGAGCAGCTAAACACACAAAGATGGAAACACAGAGCGTGGATCGTTCACTCGACGGCACGTACACGGACACGCCGTCGGGGCTGAAAGTGGACAGCTCACAGATCCTGAAGCTGCAGGTTTCATCTGTCTCCAACCAAAACTGACTGAACCAGCACCAAAAGAAGATCCAAACTACGCTTTACGTTTGATGAACATCGTCATCAATTCTCTCTGACTTTGACGTTTACTTCCTGCACAGCTCTCTCTCTCTCAGTGTACTTCAAGAACAGTTTACCTTCAACAATCTGTTTTCTGCATTATTCACTGCTTATTACGCACCAGTCTGCTGTTGTGTTCACTGCTGTCGGCCTCCAAAAACAAAGCCTCATTTCTGCTGTTCAATACTGAAGAAATTTAAACCTTTTAAAATGATGACAGATTACAAACTCTCAGCTGTGTCTGTAATCAAACCTCTGTAACTTTGCTTCACTTCAGCAGCATCAGGTCATGTTCACATGTTGATTCATGGTTTGCTTCAGTTTTTGATCGACTGCAGAATATTTTGAAGGTTATCTGCTATAAAAAGCCAGAACAGGAAAATCTGCTTCATGTGTTTCTGTTTGATCCTCAGTGACTTTGACACAAAGGCCTCTGCTGTGATGATCACACCGCTGATCAAGTCTCACAGTGTCAGCTTTGTTTTTATACATATGGATATGTGCTGATAAATGATCAGAATTATATTTCCCACTGTCTGCTGTGTGCCGTGACCTTTGACCTGCTAAAGACAGTCAGCTGTGGATTATTCATTGTTGTGTCTGATACTTAGAACTGTGAGGAAGAACACTACACAGGTAATCAGGGTCCCCTCTCTCTGAATCAGGAAAGGTGGGCAGGCCGCGTGTGGGCCGCGGGCCATACGTTGAGTATCACTGTTTGAAATGTGAACATTGTTCTGCTGCAGTCAATGGACTAAACCAGAGAAGAAGAAAACAGACTTTACCATGAAGATCCTCAGTGTGGATCAGTATAATATCAGCCTGATGTCTGCAGTTTAGTGTCAGCACAACTTTCACATCATATTCATCTCAGCCCAACTAAAACATGCTGACTGACCTCAGAGTTTCAAGTCCACATCCTGGACTCTCCAGGAAACCACACAGATGCTTCACTCCTGAATCCTGCAGCTTGTTGTTGTTGCTCAGCTCCAGCTCTCTCAGATGGGAGGGGTTGGACTTCAGTGCTGCTGCCAGATAATCACAGCTGATCTCTGACAAACCACAGCGCTCCAATCTGTATAAAGAATGAAAGATGTAAGTTTATTAGACAAAGTGTAAGCTTGAAATCATTCAGTGTTTCATCATCTGTTCAGAGCTGAAGAAGGTTCAGAATGTAGAAGTTTAGAAAATGGAAACTCCAAACAACTGAAGCCAACAGGAAGCAGCTTCAAACAAACACAACAAGAGAAAAAACTCTGAATGTTTCAAATTAAAGTCGTACATTTCTCATAAAAACAGGAAAAAGACTTGAAAAAGTCGTGTTTTTCCTTCCAGGAATCACAAGGCTTCACTTTTAAAGGTGAAGTGTGAAAGAAATGGACATATTTGAAGTCCAACACCTTTTTCCAGTCACATTATTAAAGCAGACAAACTACAAGCTCATTTTCATTCCAACAAGTCATCTTCTGACCTGGACTAACAACACTGGTCTCTATGTGCAGCTGGCTGTGTGACCAGTGCTCAGGGAGCATCTACAAAGTGCAACACTGAAAGAACATCTCACACTAATTAACTTCCATCATCCAACCTGAAGAGGAAACAGAGTCGGATCCCCTTCAAAGTAAAAGCTGCTCCTTTTGGACACAGTATCAAAGAAAGTCTACAGTATAACATAGAAAACACAGAAGCTTTGGTTGTTTTTAAATTGTGCAGAAATGAAACTACACTAAGCTCAATTATGTGACAGACATTTCATCCCATGTCAGTTTGGCCTCATCCTGGGCCGGATTATCCAGCACACACTCTGACCACAGGCCCAGGGGCCACGCACAGCTGGGCTCCATCCAAGAGACAGGAAACAAACCAACACAATAATAAAAAGCACCATGTGATCTTCTTACATCTACAAGACAAACATAGTAAAAACATGAGCATATTTGTTTCCTGATAAAATGATGTGACAGGTAGAACAGAGTAAAGTGGTGGTGTTACAGCCTTTCTCCCCTCTGCTGCCGAGGCTGTTAGTCTCCCCCAAACTCAGCTACAGGACTTCCAAATGAATGAAAACAGCAGAAGTGGCTTTACAAATGAAAGAGGAAGAGGAGAAGAAGAGGAGAGGGAGGCCACCCTGACCATCACTCCAGCTGAAAACATCACACTTCCATTAAAGTTGGTGAGAAAATGTTGAGCAGGATGAGCTGCTGGCTAATCTGGAGGCTGTAGCAGCAGCTCACAGTAACAGTGGATTTCCACTCAAGAAAACGCTCTGGCTGCTTCATTTCTCATCTCATATCAGAGACTTTAATGCTTCACTGAAGCTGTACTGTGATGCTTCCATATTCCAGTGAGGCCTCCATAATGATTTCAGCTGTTCTGTACACACACTGTGTGCCCTGTATGGCTCAAAGTCTCTGCAGCCTGTTTTTATCTGCTATCATCAGATCTTCATCATCCTCATTCACATCCCTCACACACTCTACAGCCTCATCAGCACTGACTTCATCTTCACTGACTGATGGAGCACAACATGAACCTGTGGAGGCTGAAACACTGTCCTGTCAAACATCTCCCCGTCACCACTCCACTTCTGTCAGCCTTTAAATGAACCCTGCTCAAGTCTGTCACTTCTGTTTGGAGCCAAAAAGAAAAACTGTTGTTCAATCGTTTGGAAAGACAACATTTCTGAAAGCACTCAAACTTCTTCACATTTGTCTTCAGACACATCCTGAACATTTAGGAACTAAAGAAAGTTTCAAACATCAATCAAAGACCTGAAATATAGAAAAACTACAACAGCCGCAGTCAGTGAACTCACCTCAGAGTCTCCAGTCTACAGTTTGGACTTTCCAGTCCAGCACACAGAAGCTTCACACCTGAATCCTGGATGTCATCATTTCTACTCATGTCCAGCTCTGTCAGATGGGAGGGGTTGGACTTCAGAGCTGAGGCCACAACTTCACAGTGAGTCTTTGAGAGTCGACACTGAGTCAGTCTGTGATGATAGAAAATATAAAACGTGTTATTATAAAAGCAGAAAATCTGCATTATAAACACAGACTGAATGTATATGAAGACAAAACAGAGTGAGGTCATAATCTGATGAATCTGCTCTTCAGATGTGTGCTTCAGCTGCTCTTACTGTGTTTGACATGACACAACGATTGAGTCTCTCTCAGACCTGCAGACTTTTAATGAGAATCTTTGTTTGGCTTTAATCTGCAGATGAAGGAGGAAGATGGTGTCACATTTAGGCTTCCATAATGTCCACAGTCTGTCACTGAGATCTGATCCACAGTCAGAGTGAAGACACACATTTGGACTGTTTCCTGTTTTGAATCCAGAACATTTTGAATGAGTTCAGCTCAGTGAAGAGTTCCAGCTGGAAAGATGATCTCTGTTTGCTACCTGCTGTCAGGTACAACTGTTCACGTCCACACGCAGGAAAAACCTGCTGACTGTTACCAAACGGAGCAGAAATCTCATCACTGGACAATAATGATGAATGAACTCAGAGCTGCTGATATCAGATCTGATTTCAGGGGAACTAAACACAGAAATGATTGGCTCATTTTAGCTTTCTGAGCCATTATCTGCTGGTGTGTCGCTAGTTGACAGAAAATGATTTGTATTCCTGTTCAGGCCTTCAGTGTTTATGAGTCCAGATCCAGGTGACAGCAAGTCAAAATGATGTTACCTGTCTGTGTCCAGCAGCAGCCTGTATTCACTTTGAATATTGTTAAAACCTGACATGGATCAGTTTGTCTTTGATTGGTTTGTAAATGTCACTGTTTCCACTGGACCTGAGTGACGGTACAAAGACAGAGAGGGAGAGAAAGGAGAGAGAAGATGGAGACAGCAAAGAGAGAGCAAACACAAACAGGTGAGAGTGGACAGGTGACCAAGGTCAGCAACCAATCAGAGAGCTTCTGTTTGACCCACAGTCACTGATGATGACTGCACATAACCAAGCAGTGTGTTACTCTGATATCAAATATGGATCCTGCTCTTCTAATAATGATCATCAGATGATATTATTGTGTTATTTTGTTGCTGAATACGATGTTTGTGTGATTATCAGTGAAAGAAGCAGTGAGGAGGATGGAGAGAGAGAGAGGACAGAGGGTGAAGTTAGAAACATTAAAAGGATTTTTCATGGATTTCATGGATGATTTGAGTGATTTCCAGCAGGACACTTAAACATGTCAGTGGACGTCCTAAAGAACATATTCACTGATATGAAACGTGTCATTGAACAGGATTAGTATTAGTGGAAACATGGTGGAAACAGCTGTGACTGCATAGATGTGACACACTTCAAATCTGTTCTCCACTCTTGGATTTGGGATCCATGGAGCTGCTGCTGAGTCTGTACAATAAAGGAATGGTGTGGAAGGTTGCAGCGTACGGACACAAACACTTTGTGGTTACAATCTGATTTTATTTTCAAAATTAAACTACTAACCTACACTGGTCAATGATGTTAATGATCACATCTGGACTCACCCAGCCTTTCTGCAGTTCCTCACAGCTGGAATCAGTCTCTGTCGTCCCCGCTCTGATGAGTTGTACTTCTGCAGGTCCAACTCATCCAGAACCTCCTCTGACATCTGCAGCATGAAGGCCAGAGCTGAGCACTGGATCTCAGAGAGTTCCTTCTCTGATCTGTTCTCTGACTTCAGGAACTCTTGGATCTCCTGATGTACTGAGAGGTCGTTCATCTCCATCAGACAGTGGAAGATGTTGATGCTTCTGTCAGGAGAGATTTCATCACTGTTCATCTCCTTCAGGTTGTTGATGACTCTCTGGATGGTTCCTGGAACGTTCTCTGTCTGACCCAGCAGACCTACTAAGAGTCTCTGGTTGGACTCCAGACAGAGGCCATGAAGGAAGCGAACAAACAGGTCCAGGTGGCCATTTTTACTCTGGAGGGATTTCTCCACGACTTTAGTCAAAAAGACATCCAGTGATGTGAAGATACAAGAATTTAACGTTTTCTTAAAAAAAGCTCTGTTTGTGTATTCTTCTCGGAAATTCCCTAGAAAACCTTCTACCACCTTTGTCTTCCTGTTGGTGTGACAGTGGAACATGTAGACAGCAGCCAGAAACTCCTGAATGCTCAGATGAACAAAGCAGTAGACTGGTTTCTGGAAGATCACACACTCTCTTTTGAAGATCTCTGTACAAACTCCTGAGTACACCGAGGCCTCTGTCACATCCAGACCACACTGCACCAGGTCTTCTTGGTAGAACATGATGGTTCCTTTCTCCAGATGTTCAAACGCCAGCCTCCCCAGCTTCAGAAGAACTTCCCTGTCAGCCTCCGTCAGCTCCTGTGGACTCATCTCATGTCCCTCGTGGTACTTTTTCTTCTTCCTCTTTGTCTGAACCAGCAGGAAGTGTGAGTACATGTCAGTCAGGGTCTTGGGCAGCTCTCCTCTCTGCTCTGTAGTCAACATGTGCTCCAGAACTGTAGCAGTGATCCAGCAGAATACTGGGATACTACACAGACTAGAAAGAGAGAGCATATTTCTCCTGTTTTGGCTTCCCTTCATTGGCTTCCTGTTAAATCCAGAATTGAATTCAAAATCCTGTCCTCACATACAAGGTCTTAAATAATCAGGCCCCATCTTATCTTAATGACCTTGTAGTACCATATCACCCTATTAGAGCACTTCGCTCCCGCTCTGCAGGCCTACTTGTTGTTCCTAGAGTATTTAAAAGTAGAATGGGAGGGAGAGCCTTCAGTTTTCAGGCCCCTCTTCTGTGGAACCAGCTTCCAGTTTGGATTCGGGAGACAGACACTATCTCTACTTTTAAGATTAGGCTTAAAACTTTCCTTTTTGCTAAAGCATATAGTTAGGGCTGGACCAGGTGACCCTGAATCCTCCCTTAGTTATGCTGCAATAGATGTAAGCTGCCGGGGGATTCCCATGATGCATTGAGTTTTTCCTTTCCAGTCACCTTTCTCACTCACTATGTATTAACAGACCTCTCTGTGTTGAATCATATCTGTTATTAATCTCTGTCTCTCTTCCACAGCATGTCTTTTATCCTGTCTTCCTTCTCTCACCCCAACCGGTCGCAGCAGATGGCCGCCCCTCCCTGAGCCTGGTTCTGCCGGAGGTTTCTTCCTGTTAAAAGGGAGTTTTTCCTTCCCACTGTCGCCAAAGTGCTTGCTCATAGGGGGTCATATGATTGTTGGGCTTTTCTCTGTATCTATGAAGCGCCTTGAGGCGACATTTGTTGTGATTTGGCGCTATATAAATAAAATTGAATTGAATTGAATACACATGATGTGGAGGCTCCTGGATGTCTTCATGTGGGAGATGATTCTGCTGGACAGCTCTTCATCACTGAATCTCCTCCTGAAGTACTCCTCCTTCTGGGCGTCAGTGAAGCCTCGTACATCTGTTAGCCTGTCAACACAAGTAGGAGGTATCTGATTGGCTGCTGCAGGTCGGGAAGTTATCCAGACGAGAGCCGAGGGAAACAGATTCCCCTGGATGAGGTTTGTCAGCAGCTGGCTGACTGATGCCTTCTGTGTGACATCAGACAGCAGCTTCCTGTTGGTGAAATCCAATGAACGTCTGCTTTCATCCAGGCCGTCAAAGATGAACAAAAGCTGAGAGACAGCCAGCTTCTCTGCTGTGACCTTCTGTAATGTTGGATGGAAAACATGGAGCAGCTCCAAAAGACTGTACTGCTCATCTCTGATCAGGTTCAGCTCCCTGAATGAAAGCAGAACCACCACACTGACATGTTGGTTCTCCAAGCCCTCTGCCCAGTCCAGAGTGAACTTCTGCACTGAGAAGGTTTTTCCAACACCAGCCACGCCGTTGGTCAGAACCACTCTGATGGGTCTCTGTTGGTCAGGTAAGGCTTTAAAGATGTCCTGGCACCTGATTGGAGCGTCATGGAGGGCGTCCATCTTGGAAGCTGTCTCCAGCTGCCTCACCTCATGTTGGGTATGAACCTCTTCACTCTGTCCCTCTGTGATGTAGAGCTCAGTGTAGATCCTGTTGAGGAGGGTTCTACTTCCTGTTTCATCACTTCCTTCAGTCACACGTTCACATCTCCTCCTCAGACTAATCTTATGTTCATCTAAAACCTCCTGCAGACCAACATCTGCTGAAAGAAAGAAAAACAATGAGACTAAAGAGAAAGAAAACTCTTCAATGTCTGAACAACACAAGAAGTCCAGTTTTCAGAAATGAGTCCATCAGCAGACAGATGTTCAGTCTTACTTTGTACACAGCTGCTCTGACTGGCTGTCTGCAGTCCAGCTCTGGATCTTTCTCCACACTGTGCAGAAGCTCTGATGGTGACACAGAAAAGTCAAAGTGGAGATACTTCTGTCCACCTTTGATTAGACTCATTATAAAAAGGAAAAAAACTTTTAAGTTAAAAGTTTTAACAAAGTCATGTTTCCATTTCACTGACTTACATTTATTCCATGGACACTCACTCTAACCTGAACCACAGCTACAACCCAACATTGTTGAGGCCTCATCTCCTCCTTTTAATGACTGTAGAGGTTAAATATGCAACAACCAACAAATAAAAGAATTTGGTTCACTTCAAAGAAATTCACACGGTGACCAAGTAAAGTAACCGTAGTAAAGGAGACAACATCCCGTTGATGTGGGATTATTTGAAAGATTTGCTTTAGTCACGTCACCAAATACAGTTGAACCACCCGTGGATCCATGTTTGACCATTCTACCACTCTGAGCTCTGCTTTTGAATCATTTTATTATTATCATCATTCATTTATTCATTCTTTGGAGGGGGGCTATTTCCTAATGCCGCCCTAATAAGGTGATGTTCAAGGGGAAATATAACAGAAACTCTTTCAGTGTTATTCATTAATAAATTAACAGATAAACTGTGAAGAAGAAAAAAACTGAGATTTAAAGGAGAGAGTGAGAAACTTGATCATCCATCCTCATAATACATGTTTATCAGTATCTGCTGTGACCATACTGCAGTAATAACTACAAGTCTACATTTCTGTGACTGTTGATCAATCACAGCAGGAATCTGAGCTCATCTCTGCACACAGAGCAGCTTCAGCTCTGGGATAAACTGCTCGCTTCACGTCCTTCTCAGCTCACAGACACTCATCCTGATATTTTCCTTTAACATTTGATGGCATAATTCATCTGAGTTTACACTTTATCTGCATAAATACAGAAAAACAGACCCAAACACCATAAACCATCAGTTTCACCATGTAGAATATATTGTTGTTTCCTTGCTTTTAATTCAGAGAAAAACTCTGATTTTGATTTTCTCTGTTCTCTTTGCCACAGCCCATCCCAGCAGCAGCTGAAGCAGCGTGTTTATGCATTCTCAATCATCCGGGAAAGTAAATCTCCAAAAGTTGATTCTGTTCATCTGGACGTAGCGTAAATGTGGTTATCCCAGCTGGACTTTTGTCAAAGCTGGAAAGGTACCTAAAGAAAGCTCCAGCCGATCCAGGAGAGAAGGACAACTGCTGCCCAAGCGAAAACCTGTAGTGATCCCGTATGTGTCAGGAGTATCGGAACATGAAACACATGGTGTTGGCAGCATCTGATCAATCATATTCATGGAGACGTGTATCAGCAACAGAGCAGCTGAGTTTGCAGAAGGAAGTCAAACTAAACCATAGGAACAATATGAGGAGATTGCACACATAATAAAATACTAGCAGTAACACAGCTGCTGCAGACAAATCAGTCGTGTGATCGTGTGTGAGAGGAGAAGGACTGTAAAGGAGTTTGCTATTAAAAGCTCTGTATGAATGTGGGAGCATTTGAAGGGCTTTAAAAAGGCCAATATAAAATAAAAGGCAGCAAAATTGCTGACTGTGAAAGTCACCAGACTTATCAGATCTCTATGATTAAGACCTGTAAGAACACCTATTTGTACTTGTTGGCATTATATCAAATACACACGTATATTAAGCCTTTGTTTGAACTCTGGTTGAATTTGTTACTTTCAGACTGTGAAACATCACAGAGGCTGCAGCTGCAGATCTTTTGTTTCACCTGGAAATTTACTTTAAATGTTAGATGGAAAATGTATTGCTCAGTTTAACCAAAGTAAGAACAATAATCCATAAACCTTCATAAAGACAAACATCTCCCAGAACATTGAGCTGCTGAAGTGTCACTGAAGGGAAAAACTATTTGTCCTCCTCCATCCAGCAACACCTGAAACACCTGAGTGGAAGCTCCTCCCTACACTGTGTTTGAAGCAAAGCACAAAGGAGACACCTGCTGGAGCAGCTGGAGTCCTACAGACACTCAGCCTCTTCACTACACACACACCTCCTACAACATCCACTCTTTCCACTCTGACTGCTGTGTTTGTGGAAACACTCCAACACACACTGCTTCACATACCAACATAGAAATGTGTGTGAAAAAGAGCTGAGCTGATATTAAACATGAGGATTTATTCATAAATACAGAGTCAGAAACAACATCTAGACACACATTACCTCTCAGCAGCAGAAGAACATCCTTTAAAGTCATCACCAAAATCCTTCGACATGTTGCTCTTTAAGGAAACACAGCTGGGTTCAGGTCCAGGAGATTCTGGCCTCTTATTGATCCTAAAAGAAAAAAAATAAATGTAACAGCTTCATGAGATAGGAAGGAAAAACTGGAAATATTAAATTAAAGACATGATGAACAATCTGAACCTCATAAAAATAATGTACTTACTCTTTGTCACATAACAGTCTTTTGTTAACGTTTACAATAACACCCTTGCTTAGTCTTTGCTCTGTACTGCAGTACTTGCACTGGTTTCACTGGACAAGTCTGCATGTGAATCTACAACTGATCTGACATTGTGGCACAAACACAGTAAACAAACACTACGAGCACCTTGTTTCATGTGCAGTGGCTTTCTTCTCATTCTGTTACTGAACACTGTATGAAAAGCCTCTCACTGCCAGCATCCTTCCAGCCCCACGACAACAAGACCAACTCACATCTTCACAACAACAAGAATTTTTCCCCTTTTCTTTGGAGAAACTGAGAAGCCAATAGGATTGTAGCTCAAACTTGCCCACAGTCCTGCTTCATCACTGCTCACTCCTACCTGTGTTGGTGTTGAGTGGACAGTCATAGCCTGCTGCTAGCATGAATGCTAAATGTACTGCTGTGGATGATCAGCAGAAAAAGATGTTGTCAGTTTGACTGTTTGCTGTATTTAAAGTGTTTTTCTCAGTTCATCTGTATTCAAAGTGCATTCGGGGCTTTAGCTGACAGCTCTTTGTGCTAACAAACTAAACTCTCTTAGTTTAAGCCAACAGACTTTACCAAACACAAAGCCTGCTGCTGCCTCCATGGGTTAGCTTGTGTGACTGGTGTTTACACCAATGAAATCTAAATCACACTAATGTGTCCTCCAAGGTGTTTGGTGGGAGCACTGAGTGAAACATAAGAGCTCTGGTAAAATAACAAACAGGGCTGTGAGAGCAACTGAAGTGATAAAATACTGTTTAAAGATAAAAAACACTTTGATGTTCTCTCGTCACCTAACAAAGTCCAAACCCTGTGAACTATTTTAGCTTTAATAATTGTGGATTCGGGTATCCTGAACCCATCTTTGGACATTTGTAATTAAATATTTTAAAACTCCATCAAAGACTCCTGATGTGGCTGTTTGGAGAAGGAAAAGAGGGACAAAGTGGAGCGTCGAGCTGAGGCTTCATTCACTGCAAACCTACAGTTATGTTTTCTTATTTCTGCTGTTTGCATGTTCACAGCTGAAATAAAGCTGCCTCTTTGACTTCATCCTGTTGTGTCTGGGTCCAATCCTGCCTGCCACACAGGGCTACAGGACAAAGTCTAATATTTTTATCTTTTTAATGAATCTTTGGTCAAATTTATCCAGGAAAACATAAACATGTAAAGGAGTCATCACAGTTCTCTGACCTCGTTGGTCCAGGTTCACCACTGAAGTTTGGAGGGTGATGTATGGACCAGTCACTCCTCACAGACGGACAGCTGGATCCTGCAGACTGTGACCTCTGACCTCTGCAGACACAAACATGTTTTATTCAATGATCAATTCTCTGATAAAGTGATTGAAGCAGCTGTGATCACACATACTGCAGATAATGCAGCTGTTTCCTGTCAGTAACAGTCCTCTTAGATTAGAGTTCAGCTTTTTACAGGAAAACAAATGTCCCTGAATGCAACAGTGAGACACAGTCTGCCTGTGTGGCTGTGATAGCTGCCGTTAGGAGCGCTCATGTGTTTGCAGTTAGACGAGGAGATGTTACCATCATGGACATGTTAACAAATCCTGCAGCATCACGTGGCACAAACACTTTGTGTTCCTGTCATCTGCAAGCAACAGGAAGTTCATTAATAAAGGCGGGATGGAGACGTGACTGTGATGGTTCTCCTTCATCCAGCTGTTACACACATCTGGGCTCACATGACGAGCCTTTGTCTAATACAGCAGCTGCTCTCTGAACACTTTTCTGAAGAGGAGCTGCACAAACCTTTGTTTGCTTTCTAGAGCAGCGTATCAAAGTCAAACTACCCACTGCTAGCAGCTGTTTCTATCATAGTTTAGGATCCAGATGTGTGAGGTCTAAATTTACACCTCTGATTAAAATACATAGTTAAAAACAGCCAATTGTGTCCAAATGTGTCTTAAAACCAGATAAACTGACAGTTACAGCTGAGCCTGTGTGTCCTTGGAGACACTGCTCTGCTACAGAGATGCATTTTAGAAACCAGGAAACATATAAATCATTTAAATCAGAGAGTTCATGTTACTCACAGCTCACCTCTCTGCAGCAGAGACTTTAAAACCAATGAAGAAATCTTTAGACGCGTCACTCTGTAAGGACACTTAGCTGGGTGGAGGTCCAGATGGGTCCCTGTGAATAATGATGGAGCAGTGATGTGAGTGCTGAGCTGTGACATGGAGAAGAGTCATGGACAGTTAGAGATGGTCATCTCACCTCTGAGCTTTGGTCTGGCTCTCATGTTCCCCACACAGAGTGCTTTTAGAGGGAGGGACTCCCTCCTCTCTGTCCTCACACTGATCCATGCTGCTCAATTCACATCAGCTCACACACACTTTCTACCTTCACCTGCAGAGGAAACACAAATCATTCATGTGCACATCAACTGAAATCCTCCTTTCCATCATGTGTGCTGTCCAAATATCAGCTGCTTCTTTCTTGCTTCATCTCAGTGTCAGCTGAATGCAGTCAGACAGCAGTGTGAGGCAGACGAAGCTGCCATCAGCTGCTCTACTATCAGTCCAATCGTTGGAGCCACGAAGCACACACGATGCATTCACTGACACACACTGATTCACTGTGACTAGAAGTTTCAGTCAGTTCAACAGGTGTGAACAACATTCTAAACGAACACGTCAAGCTTGGATTGCAGCGGTCAGACGAGTGGATATCGAGTTCTCTGCCATTTTTGTTGGTTTGCTCGCAGCATTTTCTTTCTGGTGAGTTCTAAATAAATTCATATCTCTCTTAATAGACTTTTAGTGTTATTTTGAATGCGCTGAGGTCATAGATAATTAGATAAAGCATTCTAAAGTGTGATGCTGCAGAACCACGTCATGTTGACGGAGAGGCTTATTATTTGGCATTATTGCATTCAAACCAGCATATGAAATGGATGTAACAAATCCAGACTGGGCTCCAACGCTGCACATGGGGCACGACGACATACCTGTGTCAAACTCAGACCGGCGCACAACACTGCTTGATAAGATTGTTAAGGTGTGCTGTGTTTTGGTAAATATGTGCCCCAGTGTTGTTGTCAAACCAGGGCCAAATGAAACTTGCTCTTGTTGAATATTCATAAAACTGCTGTGTTGCATGTACAGTTCATTGTAAATAATTGTACTTTCTGTAAAGTGGTTTCAATAAAACAGAAAAGAAAAGTATGTTCATTTTTTTTAATTCAAGATCTGTTCACATGTACTTAGCAATTACATACACATGAAATGCAAACTATTTACATGGCAATGCACAGCTTGCATCAATCGTGAATCGTTCATCTAGAGCAATTTTTGGGGCAGCTGCTGAGGAGAAGTCAATGTTATGTGCAACCTTAAGCTGTATCTTGGTCATATGGTCAACGTACTCACAATGTGGAGGCTTAAAAACGGCCAAATCTTTTACCCAACCGTTTGTGAATTAGATGTGCGCCTCCAGGAATTTATAATTCCGAAAATGATTCGCCATGTATGCGCTTACTCCACAGACAAGATACGCAAAAGTATCGGGATAGGACAACGGCGGTAGGCTGTCTGGCTTTCCGCTCCGCCACCTTATTTCATACGGGTCCACATTACCGATGCACGCTATTTTGTCCGTCTTTTGGCGTCTTGGCGCAATCGGTCGCGATACAGCCCTTTGTCTTTTGCGCTGATTTTAAGCATGGTTCTGACAGTCCTGCTTCCAACACAGTGTGTTTGTTTTGATTTGTGGCCTTCTGACATGGCGCCGCAATCCCACAATGCACTGCGGTGTGACGTCAACTCCAAAGCCCTATACGGCAGACGGCAGAAGCGGAGCGGCCAAAGAGTAAACCTTCAAAAGTAAGTACTGAATATTATGTCACTTATTTATGTGCAAATGTTTAATAATGAAGAACATTAAAACATTACTCTTGGCCACATGTCGGCAAAGTTATGTGACATTAGTGATGTTTGTACTTTCAGCGTTTGCTTGGTTTTAAAGCCTCTACTTCATAATATATATATGTATACTCGACCTTAATCCTACAGAGAATGTGATGATTTTGTGGATAATTAAAGTCAGTCATATATCCACAAACACAACAAGCTGAAAGTCAGTGATACTGCTCGGTTTCCAGTCCTGAATATCACGGCACAAGCAGGATTCACTGCACTGTTAATGTTAGCTAAGTTATATTGCTGCCTCCTTTTCGGTGGTGTCGAGACAAACGGACTTTAACGTGTGTTTGAACGAGCTGACGGTTCACTCGTTAAGCTGAAAGAAAGATGCTTTAATCACAGGAGTCACACATGTGTCCACTGTAGCATCTGGGAACTCTTCTTGTTTAGCACTCGTAATAACACAAACACTAAATCCTACTTCTCTTGTGCTGTTGTGTAGCAGTGTCTACACCTGAGACTGTCACCTGTCTGTCTGTCCTGCACTCTCTCTGTTTCTTTCTCTCTGATTGTGGAATAAAAGTATGAACATGTATTTATAAGTTATACTTGTGTTTGAATCCTGCAGCTTATCACACATTTGATTTCCATTTGTGACAACTGCAAGTGTCCAGAGTGAGGACAGACTGAGGGACCCACTGCTGCACATCATCTGTGAGGCTTTGCACCCCTGATGATCCACCAGGACAAACTCAGCAGTGTGTGAGGAAGAGGAGGAGGAAGAGCCAGCAGCAGCTGACAGATGGAGATAATAGACAGACTGTTCCCTGTTTGTGAAGGACTGCTAGGAAAGTTTAACATCACTAATTGTCTGTCCTGAATCAGTCTTATTAGGTAATGTTCAAATAATTTGATCATTCAGTGTTTTCAGTGTGGGAGAAAGTACTCAGGACCTTCAAGTTACACACTATGAAAGGCAGCAACAAGTTTAATATTCAGAAACCTAAAGTATGTATCAGCAGCAGAATGGAGCTAAAAATAAATGTTTGTTTCAGTTCTATGAAGCTTTGAGTATTTTGGCACTGCTGTGTTTGTTGCATCATATTGCTGTAATTGTTTATATGCTTTATATATTCTGAGGTAAGTTGATCTATAGTGTTACATCATATTCTATAAGGATGTTATGTGTTTGTTTACTTTCTGCCCAGTTTGACCCATTTAGCAGAAGTCAGCCTGTTTAAGGCTCTGATATCTATTCTGTATGACTTAAAGCAGTTATGACATGGTCTGATTTTCTCACCCAATAAAGGAATATTTCAGATATCAGTCTACTCTTCATTCTATCAGACACAGTTTTCACAGCTCGTACATTTGCTTTTTACACATATATGTAAACATTGACTCAAATTTAGTAATGCCAACATACTGAAAGAACAACATTTGTTTCTTATATATAATACATCTATATATACACAGTCAAAGATACTTGTCTTTGAGTGAAGATTTAAGGTGATAGGAAATATAAATAACTTCTACTTGAATCTTTGACACAGAGTTCAAGCTCACTGCTGTAATATATATATATATATATATATATATATATATATATATATAAATAAAAACACCCAGCACGCCCCTGCGGGCGGTTTATCCTTCAAGCTCGGGTCCTCTACCAGAGGCCTTGGAGCTTGAGGGTCCTGCGCAGTATCTTAGCTGTTCCCAGGACTGCGCTCTTCTGGACAGAGATCTCCGATGTTATTCCCGGGATCTGCTGGAGCCACTCGCCTAGCTTGGGAGTCACCGCACCTAGTGCTCCGATTACCACGGGGACCACCGTTACCTTCACCCTCCACATCCTCTCGAGCTCTTCTCTGAGCCCTTGGTATTTCTCCAGCTTCTCGTGTTCCTTCTTCCTGATATTGCTGTCATTCGGAAGCGCTACATCGATCACTTCGGCCGTCTCCTTCTGTTTGTCTACCACCACTATGTCCGGTTGGTTAGCCACCACCATTTTGTCCGTCTGTATCTGGAAGTCCCACAGGATCTTAGCTCGGTCATTCTCCACCACCCTTGGGGGCATTTCCCATTTTGACCTCGGGACTTCCAGGTTATACTCGGCACAGATGTTCCTGTACACTATGCCGCCCACTTGGTTATGGCGTTCCATGTATGCCTTGCCTGCTAGCATCTTGCACCCTGCTGTTATGTGCTGGATTGTCTCTGGGGCATCTTTACACAGCCTCCACCTTCGGTCTTGCCTGGTGTGATAGACCCCAGCCTCTATGGATCTTGTACTCAGAGCTTGTTCTTGTGCTGCCATGATTAGTGCCTCTGTGCTATCTTTCAGTCCAGCTTTGTCCAGCCACTGGTAGGATTTCTGGATATCAGCCACCTCCTCTATCTGCCGGTGGTACATACCGTGCAGGGGCTTGTCCTTCCATGATGGTTCCTCGCCTTCCTCCTCATTCTTGGGTTTCTGCTGCCTGAGGTATTCACTGAGCACGCTGTCAGTTGGGGCCATCTTCGTGATGTATTCTTGGATGTTTATTGTCTCATCCTGGACTGTGGTGCTGACACTCACCAGTCCCCGGCCCCCTTCCTTCCGCTTAGCGTACAGCCTCAGGGTGCTGGACTTGGGGTGAAACCCTCCATGCATGGTAAGGAGCTTTCTTGTCTTTATGTCAGTGGCTTCTATCTCCTCCTTTGGCCAGCCTATTACCCCAGCAGGGTACCTGATCACGGGCAGGGCGTACGTGTTGATGGCCCGGATCTTGTTCTTACCGTTCAACTGACTTCTCAGGACTTGCCTGACCCTCTGCAGGTACTTGGTGGTTGCAGCTTTCCTAGCGGCCTCTTCATGGTTCCCATTCGCCTGCGGGATCCCCAGGTACTTGTAACTGTCCTCTATGTCTGCAATGTTGCCTTCTGGTAGTTCAATCCCTTCAGTTCTGACTACCTTCCCTCTCTTTGTTACCATCCGACTACACTTCTCCAGTCCGAACGACATTCCAATGTCATTGCTGTATAGCCTGGTAGTGTGGATCAGTGAATCGATGTCTCGTTCACTCTTGGCATACAGCTTGATGTCATGTATGATGTTCTGCATAGGCCTGAACCCCCTCAGTGAGATCATTAACATATATATATATATATATATACATATATATATATATATATATATATATATATATATATATATATATATAAACACCCTGCGGGCGGTTTATCCTCCAAGCTCGGGTCCTCTACCGGAGGCCTGGGAGCTTGAGGGTCCTGCGCAGTATCTTAGCTGTTCCCAGGACTACACTCTTCTGGACAGAGATCTCCGATGTTTTTCCCGGGATCTGCTGGAGCCACTCACCTAGCTTGGGAGTCACCGCACCTAGTGCTCCGATTACCACGGGGACCACCGTTACCTTCACCCTCCACATCCTCTCGAGACCCTCTCTGAGCCCTTGGTATTTCTCCAGCTTCTCGTGTTCCTTCTTCCTGATATTGCTGTCATTCGGAACCGCTACATTGATCACTACGGCCGAAGCCGGTTACCAAGATTACGTGATATATACACACACACACACACATATATATATATATATATATATATATATATCATAATAATCTGACAATACATATAATATTGGCTATATTATATTTACATTATAACAGTGAGATGATTTTAGTCTCATGATCAACATTAGCTTATTGTTTTTTACTAACTAATCTTAAAATGACTGCTCAGTACAGAAATGAAGCCCTTGAATCATGTTTTACAGTCCTGTGGTCTCAGCCTCAGATACTCAACTAATCAAAGTGATGTCATGAAAAAAATGAGCAACAAAACATTTTTTCTCCTTCATTTCAGTCAAACAAAGCTGTATGAAATGTTTCTCGCTGTTAGTATCATGGTTGCTAGGCAACCTGAGCAGCGTGACAAAGGCTAGACTGTCCCATTTCACAAACCTCCCACTTCTGCACTTCTCGTACTTATAGTACGCACCGTACGTAGTACGCGTAGTGCGCGTGCTTCAAGCGTGCACTCTTTTTATTGGGACACAGCACAAACTATAAGTACACAAAACAGGAACGTAGCTCAGAGTGGCGGACACACTCGGCATCGTTGGTCCAGCTGTGAGTCCGTTACCGTGAACTAATGAGCGGCAGATTTGTGCTGGAACTAAGCTGCACACAGCTGATGTTAGCCAGGAAAACATTACACACTGACTTTAATGGAGAGACCGGAAATACAAACACACAGTTTGCTGTGTGAAGAAAGCAAATGTGAGCTGAACAAACAGTAAAGTTCCTAAAGACAAACTGTTAAAGGAGGAAACAAAGCAAACTTACAGTTTCTTCACACACCAACAACAAGCTCCACTCCACACCTGGACACTAAACACGGACACACAGGTGAGCTGCTTCCTGGAAGGAGGCGGGACTCCACCTGAAATTCAGCACAGGTGGGAGGAGCTCAGCTCTGTGTGTGCTGATGTGTTAACTTTAAAAATATGCCGTCTGACTGCTCAGACTGAGTCAGAGTAAAGTTCACATGCTGACGTGTGGAGACATGAAACCTTGTTGTAGCTGCAGGTGTGAACACACTGATCCCAGATCAGCTCTGCTGTATTTGTAACATGAACATTTCTGCTGCAAAGCTTCAAATGTTCAGCATGTTTCTCTGTTTCCAGTCTATAGATCCAGTCACACTTTCTACCTTCACCTGTGCAGTAAAGACTGAGAGCAGAGCTAAAACCAACCGTCCAATCAGTGAGCAGCATCAACACCTGAGCTTCATTCAGACTCTGTTATTGAAGATGTTGTTGGTACAAAGTTCATCTGCTGCTCACATGAATCCATGAAAGATTTATTTCACTGAAGGTTTCTTCAAATCTCATTTCAACGTGTTGAAGTAATGAATCAAAGTGCAGACTGAGAGTGGATCACATGATGTTTAAGGTGTGTCGTGTGACATGTTCAGTATTGTCACACATGTCTAGATTGTCCCTGATATCATAACTGCTCAAACACTGATGATTATATTTGAAGAAGTATTACTGATGGCAGCAAAGTTTGAATGGAGCACTCTGTCTGTGCTGATTTGTCACCCTCTGGAGGTCAAAACACAAACTGCATGATGTCACTGTAACCACCACAGTGACAGAAAGTGTTTTTAAATGACTGAAACACTGAAATGATGCTAACGGCTGTCGTTAGGCTCACTGATAGCAGTGTGTTCATGTCAAACACTGGCTCAGGTCAGACTCCTTCATCCTTCTCCAGCATGAGGCCGCCCTCAGACCCACAGGAGCTCTGACCTTTGACCTCCTGACCCTAACCATTTTTGTCTTGTTGCATCTTTAAATGCAAATCCATCCAAACTTTAGCAAAGCAAAAGAAGCTGGAAGCTGTTCAATGAATGATGTAGTCGAAGGAGCTTGGAAAGAAAAGCGTCTGGACTTCTTTAAGTTGATTGAAGACGTTTCAACATGTGATTTCACAGGAAATCACATGTCAGGGTGGGGCTAGGTCTCACAATTAGTTCACCCAAAACCTTGGCTGATTGCGACCCACACCCGTTCTCACACCTTGGCTTGTGTGATTAGGTAGAGGATCAACATGGGGTCTGTGTCCCTGAATTTAATCACACCTGCTGACTTCATGTGTTCTGCTCTGACAGCTGCCATGTGTCACAGCGTGGATAATAAAGCCATCAAACTTCACTCAGCTCCAATAACACCATCAGTGTTTGATGTCCAGAGGATTCATGAACTTTAACCACGATAGAAGCTCACAGGAAGTTAAGATGAAGATGAACCATGTTGTGACTGAAGGACAAAGCTGAAACATATAGATGTGTACAGATTCAAGATTCAAAGATTCAAGATTCAAAGCGTTTATTGTCATATGTACAGAAGAAATAGCATGCACAATGCCAAGTTCGATAAGGGTTCAAAGAACAAGATAAGAATAAATAAAAAGATACAAATAAGGATAAAAAATAACTTAAAAAATAAAATAAAAAGATAAATAACTGCAAATAAGTACAAATAAGTAATTGAAGACACGTGTGGTCTGCAGATGTCGATGTACATGGATGTACAAAAGAGTTTAATGTGCAAAATGAACTTATTGTGCAAAGTGACCTGATGTGGAAACTGCAGTTTGAGGTCGGTCAGCTGTTCAGGAGTCTGATAGCAGTGGGGAAGATGGAGTTGTTGAGTCTGGATGTTCTAGATTTCACACTTCTGAACCTTCGTCTCGAGGGCAGAGGTGTGTCTCTCCTCTGGACTCTACGATGGTAGATGCTCTGCAGAGAGAGCAGTGGGGTCCTGATGATCTTCTCCACAGTTGTTATCACTCTGCAGGCGTTTGCGGTCCATAGCAGTAGTGCTGCCGTACCATGCAGTGATGCAGCTGGTCAGTGTGCTCTCCACAATGCAGCTGTAGAAGCTGCTGAGGATCTTGGTCAACATACGAAATTTCCTGAGCCTCCTCAGGAAATGTAGCAGCTGCTGAGCCTTCTTGACCAGCTGTGTGGTGTTCAGTGTCCAGGGGAGGTCCTCACTGATGTGGACGCCCAGGTACTGCTGCTCACCCTCTCCACTTCAAGGAACGGGGAAAAACAGCGGCTGGTGAGGCCTCTTCTTCTTCCTCGTGTCCACTATCCAATTCAATGCAATTCAATTCAATTCAATTTTATTTATATAGCGCCAAATCACAACAAAAGTCGCCTCAAGGCGCTTCATAGATACAGAGAAAACCCCAACAATCATATGACCCCCTATGAGCAGCACTTTGGCGACAGTGGGAAGGAAAAACCCCTTTTTAACAGGAAGAAACCTCCAGCAGAACCAGGCTCAGGGAAGGGGCGGGGCCATCTGCTGTTATTGGTTGGGGTGAGAGAAGGAAGACAGGATAAAGACATGCTGTGGAAGAGAGACAGAGGTTAATAACAGATATGATTCGATGCAGAGAGGTCTATTAACACATAGTGAGTGAGAAAGGTGACTGGAAAGGAAAAACTCAATGCATCATGGGAATCCCCGGCAGCCTACGTCTATTGCAGCATAACTAAGGGAGGATTCAAGGTCACCTGGTCCAGCCCTAACTATATGCTTTAGTAAAAAGGAAAGTTTGAAGCCTAATCTTGAAAGTAGAGATAGTGTCTGTGTACCGAATCCAAACTGGAAGCTGGTTCCACAGAAGAGGGGCCTGAAAACTGAAGGCTCTGCCTCCCATTCTACTTTTAAATACTCTAGGAACAACAAGTAGGCCTGCAGTGTGAGAGCGAAGTGCTCTAATAGGGTGATATGGTACTACAAGGTCATTAAGATAAGATGGGGCCTGATTATTTAAGACCTTGTATGTGAGGAGCAGGATTTTGAATTCTGGATTTAACAGGAAGCCAATGAAGGGAAGCCAAAACAGGAGAAAAGCATCTATCAACTATCATCTCCTTTGTCTTATTAGTGTTGAGGGTGAGGTTGTTGTCCTCACACCTTGACACCAGACCAGCCTCCTCTCTCCTATATGCCACGTCGTCCTCTCCAGTGATGCGACCGATCACTGCAGTGTCATCCGTGAACTTCAAATTAATGTTATCTTTGTTGGAGGCGACACAGTCATGGGTGACCAGGGTGTAGAGGATGAGGACGCAACCCTGTAGGACGCCAGTGTTTGTGATAATACTGGCTGAAGTCTTGTTGGCAATCCTGACAGACTGAGGCCTGCCAGTCAAAAAGTCCTGTTGCCAGTCACAGAAGGTGGGGTGCAGGCCGAGTGTTGCCAGCTTGTGAGTGAGTTTGTGTGGGATCACAGTATTGAAAGCAGAGCTGTAATCAATTAAAAGTACCCTGATGTAGGAGTCTTTGTTTTCCAGGTGGGAGAGTGAATAGTGAAGGGCAGCAGTGATGGCTGCGATTTAGCCTGGAGAAATAGTTTGTTGCTTTATAAGAAAGCCCTCCGCAAAGCCAGAACATCTTACTATCCGTCACTGATTGAAGAAAATAAGAACAACCCCAGGTTTCTCTTCATCACTGTAGCCAGGCTGACAAAAAGTCAGAGCTCTTTTGAGCCAACCATCCCTTTAACGCTAACTAGTAATGACTTCATGAACTTCTTCACAAATAAAATTTTTATCATTAGAGAAAAAATTACCAATAATCATCCCACAGATGTAATATTATCTACAGCTACTCTTAGTACCATTGATGTTAAGTTAGACTCTTTTTCTCCAATCGATCTTTCTGAGTTAACTTCAATAATTACTTCCTCCAAACCATCAACGTGTCTTTTAGACCCCATTCCTACAAAACTGCTCAAAGAAGTCCTGCCATTAATTAATTCTTCGATCTTAAATTTGATCAACTTATCTCTAATAATCGGCTATGTACCACAGGCCTTCAAGCTGGCTGTAGTTAAACCTTTACTCAAAAAGCATCTCTAGACCCAGCAGTCTTAGCTAATTATAGGCCAATCTCCAACCTTCCTTTCATATCAAACATCCTTTTTTCCATCAAGCATCCTGACTATGCTAACAACCTGTCAAACGTCTCCTCTTGTCCACAGAAGTCACACTTCCCTGTGTCATGTTTATCTTTTTAAGTGTGCTATTCAAGCCTGTGTGACCAAATCTTACTCTGCAGATTATATCCTCGTCTCTCCTGCAGCTTCTTCTACACTGCCCAACTGTTTTCTGTATAATAATATCTGCCTTTCCCGTCTCTGTCCCATTGTGCCACTCGTCATTCATCTTTAACTTGATTATACTCTTCACCTCACGTTTACTGTGTTTTATAGTCAAACCTACATGACTTCTTCTTGCTGCACCTTTTGCAAACTTATCGTCCTGTTCATTGCCATCAACACCGATATTCACAGGAAGCCATAAGAAATCCACTTCTATTCCTCTGTGTTTAATTCTATACAATAAATGAAATCAAAACCAATATCTTGCCTAGAGTCTGAAGACATATTACCTGTACTCACTAGCGCGCTGCTAGAGTCCAAGCAAACCAAATACCTCCCTACTGGTGCGTCCTCCACCCAGTTCAAAGCCAGTAAAATCGCTACCAACTCCCCAGTATAAACTGCCACATAATCTGTAATTCTTTTACTCATCACGAAACTTATTTCTGGGATAACAAATGCAACAGCCGTTCTTTTATCTGACAGTGTTGACGCACCAGTAAATATCCTCACATGACCTGAGTACTTTCCCACTATATGAACCTGGCTTTTAGTCGCCCCTCCTCCCTCGCCACAAGCTTCCTTTAGAACATATCTTATAAAAAAACTACTTTATTGACAATTAGCAATAACAATTACAGACAGTCTAGAAGAAGAATCACATAAACAAGGAGCAGAAGTTTATGGTTTTAATAGCTTTTATATTTTGGGAAAGTTTTAAAAATATTTTTTGGTTTTATTTCTAAAGCATTGAAAGGACGGCTTTGCATTAGAAAAGTAAGATCAGTAAATGAATCCATTAAAAGTATTTTGCCTTGTTTGCAAAAGAAGCCAAACAATATTTTTGTTACAAAGAGAGAACTCAGAATAGATCAAAGATCACAAACATCAGGCACTGATGGAAACACCCAAACACAGAAACAGATGCACCAACAGGTGAATGAGGCATGTTGTATAAATGACTTTGAGTGCTCAGGTAGAAACGCATGAAGAACCAGTGCGTCTAATATTTGGAAACTAATCTGTGTTTGAGCGTCCTGGATGAGACACAGATCATGTTGGAGAGCGAGGACGTCATCTTTCTTCCCGAGTGTGTAACTACAGGACGTGTGCAGAAGGTTTAAGCACAATCGTCCTCCTGACAGTTATTGATGAACGAGTCCTTCAGCGAGGCTCCAAGATCACTGTGGGTTTTACCAGCTGCTGCTAAACGTGTAAACTGAGAGGTGTTGGTGCTTTATGTGTGAAGATGTGCATGTTTGCATCACTTTAACAGTGCAGACGGCTTCTTTCCTCATGTGCACCCATTTCATATGTTTTTATTGTGATGTTTAGTAATATCTGCTTTCCTCCTTCAGGGAGATGATAAAGTGACCTCGACCTTAAACATGTGGAGAGAACGTTTGACCAACAGTCCTGGGAAAAGGATGACTACTTACTAAAATGTAAGGCAGCTAATGTGTGTGACCTTAGCAGAACAAATGCATCATGGCTGCAACGCTCCAGTGTGTTTAAACATTTGAACATTTTCTGTGGCTTCAAACCAGCAGCTCCTCTGTACTCAGTCATTTTTGTGTATCTGTCAAAGTGATTGTTGTCTTTAAAAAGCCTTTTGTGTTTGAGTTTTGTGAGCAGTGCCGAGCTTCTCTTTAGTCTAAGGTGAGTCGATATATTTGATTCCATTGTTTGGCGTGAAGGCGTTTTCAAAGTCAGCAGCAGCAAACGCTGAACAAGCAAAGTTTGTGCACCATTAGAGACAGCAGTGGATCTACTGACCTGTAGGTGTTGGAGGTGTTTGTGTGCAGCTGTGGGTGAGTCAGCTTTATTTCACTTATCGATGACAGGGCGCTGTTAGCTTTGAGTTAGCATCCACTGAGCTGTTTCATCTACTCTGTCACTGCCAGCAAGCAGAGCCCAGGGTTGGCTTCATAACCTGGATGTGGCCTTGCTCAAGGGCACTTTAGCAGCATGTTCCCAGCAGTAATAGAGGGATTCAAACTGGTCACCCTGGAGTAGGAATTACCCAGAAATGTCACCTTATGTCAGAAGTTTTAGTGAGACAGGAACAACATTACAGCTCTGATGTCATTGATCTGTGCAATGAGGACATATTGAACTGTGAGAATGTGGCACCCCTGTGAGGGAATGACCACATTAATATTATTTTGTGTGAAACACTCATGTAACGGGACATTTTTCATCACTATATGTATTTATTTTCAGTTTCTTTAAAAGGATAGAAAACCCATGTAACAGGGATTCATTTTGTGTTAGAAAGCAGTGAGGGCGGAACTTTGGTGGTTGCTCCGGGGTTTCAGGGTGCAGTAAGTGGAGCCCACCTTCTGCTGCTTCCTCAGACACGTTCTAGAGGAAAGCAGAGGTGCATCGTGTCCTCCTTACTCCGCTCTTCACCTGCTTTTACAGGTCGGTAAATGGTGCTCGCACCGAAAATTTTGTTTATTATTACCATGGTTACCCACATTAAACAATGTCACTCCACCCATTTTATCACTATGAGCTCAGTAGTGGCTAGCTAATGAGTTCATATTCAACTATTCCATAAACACTGCATCTCTTATTTGTTTCCTCATGTCACTTGCCTGTTTTCTGCTGAATCCTCTACATCCACTCTTAAAGAAAAAACAAACATTAGGAGCACACATAGACAATCCTGGTGGTCAGGCTGCTGTAAAAGGAATGACACTGGTTTCAACACAGGAAATTTCTCACGTTATTCACATCGTCAAAGTAACCTTCAACATTTTCCCAACAACACAGTGTAACAGCATCATCAATCCTGTAGTTGAGAAACAAACATCAACCAATTGTTCTGTCATAAATCACATCATCAAATCACATGAAGAACTGTAATGCTGTAGAAAAGAGAATGCAAATGTTAGCGCTGCGCAGGTGTGTACACACTTTCTCACAGTAATCTCTGTGAGCAACACAAGCCCATGAATAACACACCCCTGGTAGATTCACAAACACAGAAAGTGGCATTTAAAAGGTTAAATCATCACGCAACCTCGAATGTTGCTGTCATCTTTCTGCTCCTGTAAACAGAAACACATAAATTCATCCACCCTTTTGTCCTGTCTAGGTGGAGATTAACCTTGAGTCGTGGTCAAGTCTTGTCAGCTTCTACCAGTCAGTCAGTTTGTTTTTATTTCCATTCATTCATTCATTCATTCATCCATTCTTTCTTTCTTTGCTGATAGTGGAAACCATTGCCGCATTTGATTTCCACCCTCAGCAAAATGACGTCATTTCAAAAAGAAAAAGAAGAACTTTAGGTCGGATTACCTTGCTGAATCCTTTTTAGGCAGGGACTCTCATTTTCTAATTGTCCCAAATAAGTGGCTTTCTCCAGAGCCCATTTTAATGTGGAAAAACTCACTTGCAACAATTTTCTCGACGACGTGTAGCGCTTTTAATTCCCGACGTGCAGATCTGCTTAAAGAAAAGAAATTCACAAACAAAAATCAGTGCACTGTTCAAAAAATAAAAATAAAATGAAAAATAAAAGATAAAACTGAAAAACAAAAGTAAATAAAAATACAGAAGCCCCGGTCTTAGGACTTGTCACAGAATATTCTTTTTCTTATAGGTGAGAAAACACCAAATCTAAAACTTGGTTCCCCATATTTCAGAAACAAAAACAAAACAAAACAAAAAGAAAAAATCTGCTAGTTTCACTCTTTTAAACTCTGGCTGCAGGATTCTGTTCACCCCTGCTATCATCTTCCCCAAAATAATACTAATTAAGTCGTCTATGTATCATTTCTCAACCCACTCAATAAACCAGACAGGATGATGGTAACAGTATTACCTACTTAAAATTGTTTTTGATCCTAATGAGTTTCATTACATGTGTGTGTGTGTGTGTGTGTGTGTGTGTGTGTGTGTGTGTGTGTGTGTGTGTGTGTGTGTTAGTGTTAGTTTTTCTGTTTTTCTGAAACAATGAATTAATTTTTTTTTTCACTTCAAATTTTGTTTCAGAAACATCTAAATGAAAATCTCTGACATAGTCAGGCACAGCTAAACCAAAAATGCTTGCAGGTTACCATCGGCAACCACACTGTGTGTTGTTAACCCCTTCTACAAATACCCTCTTTTGATGTGTGCCACTTTGTGTATGATTTTGTGTTATCTCTAGTGCATATCATGGGCATGTGTGGTGTCACTTTCCATTTTTCTAACAGTACTCTTGCATACCTCAGTGCTTGTCTTCCTCCCCCTTTTGTGGTGATCTGGACACTGTGTCAATCCTCCACTTCCGGGCAGTCGTTTGTCTCCCTGGATTCCTTAACCCAATTTGATTCCCCAAACAAACAGCAGCCTCAGTCCTCTTCTGCTCCTTTCTCTCTGTTCTTCTCTCCCACTTTTCTGTCCAATGGCAGTCAGTTCTTTTCAGCTTTGTCCCGTGTATCTCTTTGTCCCACTGTCTCTTCCGTTGCCATCTCGCTCCAAACATGGCAAATGTCAAACTCAGACAGTCCTTTCAAAAGTCCTTCACACACAGTGAGGTTGCAGCTTGCTGGAAACGCATCTCCATCCATCCAATCTAGATGGTGGATCTTCTCTTTCTGATGCCGTTTGCCCTTAGTGCTGCTAGACCTCTCTGCTCATAACTCTGGTATTGTCTCTTGGACTGCTGTCCACTGTTGATGTTCATGCTCGTGCATTCTGGAACTGCACTCGGTGTCTTCAGGGAGAGATTAGCTTCCTTGGAGCTTGCTTGTTCAGGATGAGGACTGGAAGCTGCAAAACAATTCAGCCAAAAATTCTGGCTGGGTGTTTCTATTTTATTTTATTTTTCTAATGATTTTATCCTATAATTTTCTTCCGACTGCAGCCCGTGGAGAATTGATCCAGGTCCGTTCCCCACCTGTAAACAACAGACTGAGAGACTTTCATTATTCACTGTGACTGCATATGTTTTCATCACTCCTAAAGCAACACATCTCTACTTATTTTGTTTTGAACTCTACTGACTTCAAACCCCAAAAATGAAATTTTTATTTGGTCTTAACCGCAAACACAAAAAATCTTCTTGATGTTGTTATTAATTCTTTTCATCCACAACACTCCAAATTATTTTTTGTTTTGTGTCCAGCAGGGGAAGAAGGTGACCTGTAGTGTCACTGCTTCCCCCAGTTGGAGACAATTTCCCACTCACACTTCCACACTTTTTATTTTCTTTGTTTTCATCATTTTCTTTTTTACCTCATTGTTTTACACCCACACATTAACCTGTTAACTCACTCCTCCAACCTCATTTTCCTTTCACCCCAACAGCTCTCATACAGTCAGTAATCAAATTCTCCATTCATCCTTGAATACTTGATCACCTTTAAATGTCACTATTAGTTTGATCAATTTATTTATCATTACTTTGACGCTAATCCACTTTTAATTTGCTTTATTTACTTTAGTTCATTTTCTCCTATTTGATCACTATGATTTCTTGACTATTATTATTTCACAGAAATTCAACTAATCTACTTTGTCTCCCTATCTGTCATCAAGGAATTCACACACACACTCGCAGGCTGGTCACTCACCCCCACCTTTTCTTTCTCTCTCACACACACGAACATTTTACTCCTCGTTCGTTCCACCTGTGAACCCGCCCCTCGAGGCTGGCTCACACACACTTCATTCAAACTTTCTGCGAGACACTTCTGCTGATTCAGGACAACGCCCTGATCAGAACAAAGAGCGGGTGCCGTCCGCTCTTATACACCTCAACCTAACTAAGACAATTAGGCTCACGATCTTCAGATCGCGCCACATTTGCCTCACGATTTATTCAAACTGCGCCACGGACTGGATACCGCAGTTTCTCTTCCCCATAAAAATAAAACCAAATTAAACCCCCCCAATTGACTTCACAGTTTGCAACAATTCGCGACACGGGCTCCTGCCGCAATTTCTACACACCACAAACACACACTTTTAGACACAAATTCTTTTTGTTACTTTAATTGACTCCCGTACTTCAGACGAGACGCCGACTCTAACGGCGCTTTCACACAAACTACACCGTCCTAACTCTCTTCCTCTCTCTCCTTTTTTTTTTTTTTTTTTTTACACCACAGAGTAATACACCCAATTCAGCCCGTCTATCTCTATGTGGCTCCAAATACCCTCTTTATTTAATTTAACACTCGTCAGGGGACAGGCAAACAACAATTTCAACCACTGAAACGAGGAATACAACCTTTTTCAACCTTTTTAACCTTATTTAACCTTTTTCTCTTACTATTCTTAGAACTCAACCTTTGTTCGCAAAATGTGTCTTGTTCTATGTTCTAGTCCAGAATAAATGTAAACCCGTGATTACACAAACGTTTTCAGTATTATTCTGTAGCTATGCGGGAGTCCTCAGTTCCCAAGTCACCACCTCAGCAAACCAGACGCCGCTGGACCTGACTGCGCGTCCACAGGCAGGGGGGTTGCCACACCATGAACAAAACCAATTTCCACAGGTCCACTAGGCATCAACCTTTGATCCTAAAATGTGTCTTTGCTCTAATGTCCTCCCATTCACACATCAACTGTCACTGTCACCATGTTCATATTTCACACAGAAACACAGCAAGCGCGTCTCATCAGCAGTAACACACACGGAAACCTCTGAGCTCACCTTTGAAAATGCAAGCGCACCACAAGCCAGATTCTATTTCACCTCTATTTCAGATACTACACTTTGGCCGCCTTTTGAAAGTTTTTCCACATTTCTTGCACAGAAGCCAGTCATAGACAAAATTAATTTGTGGGGTTAAGTGGGCTGCACTCTAGTCTCAACGTAGTATTTTATTAGTATCTTGCTAGAGCCAGTTCCTATAACACACTGGAATTCTAGTCTCAACGTAGAATATTATTAGTATCTTGCTAGAAAGTTCCTATAACACTTGAATTCAGCCTCAACTTATGTTGTTAGTATCTTGCGCCGAAAACCAGACACCGACAATTTAATGTGAAAATACGTGTAACTCAGCGAACAGATTAATTTGGAAAGCCCAATATGCACATTTGGTATTTATAATACAACAGGCTGTGCTTACCTTTTTATGTTTGGACCGTCCTCTGTTCGCCTCGCCCCACGATCTCACCACAGGCCAAATCTGCCCCTCCTCAGCACACCAAAGATCCGGGTCACCAGGCACCAAGTTGTTAAAATCTCCCAAATCTTTGAATCTTTGGGCTGAAGGAAGGACACTTACTCGGTGTATAAATGCTCAATCAACAATCCTTTATTTCCATACACTTTTCACACAATGAGCATAAAAACCATCATGATGGGGAGAGATGCAAAGAGGGTCACAGCAAGTCTCAAAATGGCGATGTGTTACACAGCTTTTTATACTTTCTACTGGCCCCCACCTGGTCGTAAACCTAAACATTCACAGTCCCTTATCTGTCATGGCGCCTAAGTTATGACCTCGGGCTCCCTGTCTTTCTACCCCCTACAAGGGTGGGGGCACAGAATGTTGTCTGTTTTTGCTGTTACCGGCCCAAGGTCCTTCGCACGCAACATTCTCAGAAATGATTTAAGCAGTCTGACATGACAAGAAAACGGTGTAAAACATTCACAGCAGATAAATGGTGGCGCCCACCTGTCTAACAGAACCCAAAGATGGTCACATTCTTTTAATCCCCAAAGATATACTTGAACATTTGTCTAACCTACTACCAAAATATACTGGAACATGGTCATGTTCTTTAACCTAAAAATATAAGGAAAACTAAGCTATATATTTTGCACACAACCTAGACTAAGGAATATATTTGTGTTCTACAGCTGTTTAACATACTTCATCTACCTTGACTATGGGTATAAGATAACCTAGTTTAAAATACTGATCTCACATTATCTAAATGAAGACGTGCAGCACAGCAACCACAGCAGCGCTCAGATCACACGTGTCCTGTTATTATGTATAAAAGCATGAAACAGGTGAGACAGGTGGGATCAATATTAATGTTGTGGAAATATATGAAAAAGCAACAGAAGAGTGAAAACATTTCGTGTTTCTAGAAAGATCTTTCAGCTCAGCTGCTCACAGACTGTATTTACAAGTGACAAACTGCAACTCTACAGTACATCTACAGTATATATTAAATATATTCTGTATTCAAATCTATTGAGTGATGTTTGAAAGTCTTTTCAGGTGAGTTTGATCCAGGAGGGTCTGAAGCCAGAGTCAGACAGAGACTGTGCAGAGACTGTAGAAGGACAGAGCAGCAGCAGAGCAGTCCAGATACACTGATGATCCTCTGTCAGATCCAGAGGGACACACAGGGATGATGCTGGACTCTACATTGTGTCTGACAGTGGAGCTGTTCTCAGAGCAGTTCACTCTGCAGCACTGACAGTCATCTGCACTTCTTCTCATTCCTCTGTCAGTCACTGCTGGATGAAGCTCTCCTCTCCACCTCCCAGTAACATGGCCCAGTCAGAGCGTCGCAAACACACAAGCTGCTGCTGCTTCAACCTCTCTGGATCATCAGGACACAGCTCCTCCTCTCTCAGCACACACACCGTTCTGTTGACCATCATCATCACCACCTGCAGAGAGAAGAAGGAAGAGCAGAGGAGATAAACGAGTGTTTCCAGCTTCATCAGCTGTCAGTCAGTGATGCAGCACATCCAGTATAAAGAGCAGCAGGGACTTCAGTGCTGGGACTGTACTAGGACTCATTGTTGCTTCACTTTTTCTAATCTTTGGATTTTTATTGAAGTTGATGAAAATGTTTTTCACTCCTAGTTTGAGTTTGGACTTTCATTCATTAGAAGAACCTTGGTGTGTCCACTCTGAGCTCTGTAGGAACCCCAACAACAATCCCAACAATCCAGATGGATGGTTCCAGCTGTTAACTGGAGGAATTCCATCCAAACATCTGCTCTCACTAAATTCTTCCTCACCTACAGACTGTGTTCTTCACTGCTTTAAACTTGGAAATGAATGCAGTCATTGGTCTGTGTGCTGCTTTGTTCAGACAGCTGATTGGCTGTTGACAGTGTTAGATCAGAATGTGTCAGCCGTTACTATAGTGACCATAATGGTAAGAAACAGGAAGTGTTTGTGTCCAATCCTGAAGCCTGTCACCATTCTCCTCTCACAGCTTTACTGAGAAGCTGCAGCTTTACAGGAAACACTGGATCTTTGTTTCATACTGACTGTGTTTAGTACAATACTGCTGACAGCACCACCTACTCACTCCATCACTCTACTTACACCAGAGTCTCCAGTCTGTAGTCTGGACTCTGCTTAAGATCAGACAGCTGCTTCACATCTGGATCCTTCAGTTTGTTTCCCCACAGGTCCAGCTGTCTCAGATGGGAGGGGTTGGACTTCAGTGCTGCTGCCAGATAATCACAGCTGATCTTTGACAAACCACAGTCCCACAATCTGTATAAAGAATGAAAGATGTGAGTTTATTAGACAAAGATTGAACTTGAAATCATTCAGTGTTTCATCATCTGTTCAGAGCTGAAGAAGGTTCAGAATGTAGAAGTTTAGAAAATGGAAACTCCAAACAGCTGAAGCCAACAGGAAGCAGCTTCAAACAGGAAACTGTGCAGAGTTTCAGACTATATGTCCTGATGCAGCCAGTTGGATTTTGGAGATTTGAATCTCTGTTCTGTGACTAAGTCCTTGAATCATTTCTTCCAGTTGGTCCAACAAGACAGACTAAGTATTGGACATGTGTTGTGGCTCCATTAGGGGAGCTTCTAAATGTGATGTGATGGCCCCTCTGGGTCTGTCAGGTCACAGGACTGAAGAGAGCTCAAACTGGGCACACAGTTATTCCTGTCTGGACCAAAGACTCTATACTGGGACTGACGGACTGCTTTGACTGCACCCACTGGGACTTTTTAAAGGCTCATGTTCTCACTTAGATCATCGATTTCTACTTACATTTCTTTCTGGGAAAAATGGGGATTACTTTGAAAACAGGAAGTATTTTCCTCAATAAGCAGCCCTGGATTAGTAAATCACTCCAACATGTTCTCAGGCAGAGAAGCTGTCTTGTTATGAGGGAGAGAAGAAAAAGATTGAGGCACAGAAACTTGTTGAAAGAGAGATAAAGCAGCTAAAATCAGGTGTAAAAGTAAAGCAGAGGATGAGCTGAATAAAGGACACTCAAGGCTGGCTTGGAAAGGAATGAAGTCCATGGTGGGGATGCAGAAGAAGGAGCAAAGATGAATGTGATGCTGAATCAGCAGAAGACTTGGACTCATTTGATTCCAGCTTTGATATCATTGATTTCAATGAAGAGCTTTGTGATTGTAGCAAAGGGCTGGTAGCTCTGAGAGTCCCACTGATGAGGTGTTTGTGTGGAAATCTCTAGTGGGATCAAAGAGAGAAAAAGCCCTGGTCCTGATGCTGTGGGAGGGAAAAGATTGAAGTGTGCTGTGAGGAACTGACTGGGAGATTTTCACACATTTTCCAGTCCTCCTTGGAACAAAAGGGAGTTCCCAGCATATGGAAACAAAGGTTAAGTGTCCTATGGCACTCAATGATAATGGTGTTGTGGCCCCACCACCTCCACCTCTTTGTAAATGAACTAATCTGAAGCTTCAAATGGAACTAAGACTTCCTCCACTAGGTGGCAGTGTCTGATGAGAAAGTGTTAGTGGAGCTGGCCTGGAGTCAGAAACAGGAAGATGCAGGATTTGGGCTGAAATGGGGAAAAGTGGTTAGCACTAGTGCCTTAAAGCAAGAAGGTTGTAGGTTGAAGCTTGTTGGCCTTTCTGTGGAGGTTGGATGTTCTCCCACAGTCCAATGAAATGCTGCTTAGGTTCATTGGTGCTTCTAAATTGGCTGTAGGTGTGGATGTGAGAGAGTGCTTCTCTATCTCTCTCCGTTGGCCCTGTGATGGACTGCTCACCTGTGCAGGTGGACCACGCCTCTTGCCCTATGACAGCTAGGGCACAGGCTGCAGCCCTGTGAGCCTAAGCTGAATAAACAGTTAGCAAAAATGATCCATAGATGGCCTGAAATTCCCCAGTTAGCAGTTTGGTAGATAGCTATGACATGCTAATCCCATCCAGCAGCTGTATTCTACCTGTAAGCTGATCCCTGCTGAGCCAAAGCACTTTTTCATATACAAATTACAACTTTTAATAGAAACCTATTGGTCAGCATCTTATTAGCCTGCTGTTAGCTTCATTCCACAGAAAACTGAGAGAAACTAACAGAGTTGATAAAGAATAAAGAGAAATGTGCTGATTTAAAGCCTTTGAAGTGCTTCAGATGATCTCTGTCCACTTCTGTCCACTCATTCATTCATGTAAGCTTTCTAATGCAGCTTTGATCTTCACAGTCTGCTTTATGAAACTCATTCTAACCCTGAATGTCAGAGTGTTCCTCCTTCTCTTTCCCATCATTCATGCTGGCAGTGGAGGAGATTTGGATGTTGGACTGTGTTTTGGATGATGTGTGTATGTTTGTGTTGGACTGCTGTCTGTAAAGCAAACACACATTTTGCTTTGGATTTCAGTGTCAGACAGACTTTAAGAAGGAATGAAGAGGTTAAGAGTTTCACAGTGAATTATCTAGTGGAGGATTTTTCTTCTTCTTTGAAGATTTGAAATGTGAACATTGTTCTGCTGCAGTCAATGGACTAAACCAGAGAAGAAGAAAACAGACTTTACCATGAAGATCCTCAGTGTGGATCAGTACAATATCAGCCTGATGTCTGCAGTTTAGTGTCAGCACAACTTTCACATCATATTAATCGCAGCACAACTAAAACATGCTAACTGACCTCAGAGTTTCAAGTCCACATCCTGGACTCTCGAGGAAACCACACAGATGCTTCACTCCTGAATCCTTCACCTTGTTGTTGTAGCTCAGGTCCAGCTCTCTCAGATGGGAGGGGTTGGACTTCAGTGCTGCTGCCAGATAATCACAGCTGATCTCTGACAAACCACAGTCCATCAATCTGTATAAAGAATGAAAGATGTTCTGGCTTTGCGGAGGGCTTTCTTATAAAGCAGCAAACTATTTCTCCAGGCTAAATGGTGATCCTCTAAATTTGTGACACGCCATTTCCTCTCCAGCTTACGAGTTATCTGCTTTAGGCTACGTGTTTGAGAATTATACCATGGAGTCAGCAACTTCTGATTAGAGTCCTTAGTTTTCACCGGAGCTACAGTACCCAGATTAGCGAGGAGGTAAAATTATTAAAAAGATAATCGACCTCTGTTGGGAAAGAAATGGACATATTTGAAGTCCAACACCTTTTTCCAGTCACATTATTAAAGCAGACAAACTACAAGCTCATTTTCATTCCAACAAGTCATCTTCTGACCTGGACTAACAACACTGGTCTCTATGTGCAGCTGGCTGTGAGACCAGTGCTCAGGGACCATCTACAAAGTGCAACACTGAAAGAACATCACACACTAATTTGCTTCCAGCACTTTCACACAAACATCTACTGTCATTATTGTCACCAAACTCTGTGGATCCTTTATTGCAAATTCAAATGGGATTCAAATGGTCAGACAGAAGAGGGTTATGAGGAAATATGATGAAATGTTGTGTATTAGCAGCAAGTTATTGAATCATTTTCCTCAGAAACCAACCAAATTATACAAAATAAAAACATGTTTTTACAAAATCAGTGTTGGAGTGTGATCAGCAGGATAACCTGATCTCCAAAAGTTTATTCTGTTCATCTGGACGTAGCGCTTTGTGGGAGAAACGTTTCGTCACTCATCCCAGTGACGTCTTCAGTCTCAGCTGACTGCAGCTATCCCCTATTCTTATAAACAGTACTTTTGCATAATGACTGAAACCAGCCCACTGAAGGAATAATGGGCTGGGAGGTCAGTTCCTTAATCTTAATTATGCAAATTCTCATGATCAACAACCACTGACCAAAACCCACTGATCAAAGACCACTGATCAATGGCCATGAGTACCATTCACAGAGAGTTGGGGAATGGCTGCAATCACAGCATTGTAAGATGCCGAAAGATGTACCCTTAGGCCCCCTCCTCGATTCAGAGATGGTCTTTCCCTTTTCACTTAAATGGCCTCCTTGACTTCCGGGCAACAAAAATCCTCCAGAAGGCACAGCATCAGTTGCTTAATGAACGGGTGAGGCAAACAAATTTTAGCATGGACATGCTAAAATCTCAAGAGGAGTGGATCCGACAGAGACTGACAATGCTTTTAGATGAGAATACTCTCAAAAAGGTGTTTGACTTTACTGAGAAGGCTCGTCTAGCACAGCACAAGAAGTCCAAGACCAGGCAACAAAGGAAGTTTGACTTACTTGTTGTACGTCGGACACCACCGCAAAATACGGAGAGTGTCCTCAGTGGCCAAAAGAGACAAGGATGCGACACGGAGGATGTGGACAAGTGGGTGAAGAATTTGTCTGACAGACAGCTCACCCAAACAGAGAAAAACATCCTTTGCTAAAGGGTTGAATTTTGCTGTCACACCAAGACAAATCCTTCTAGTGGAGCTTATCACAGCCACAGAAACAGCAATTCGTAAGAACAATATTGCAGAAGTGGAAGCAGAGAAACTACGGATGAAAGTTTCGGCCTGTCTCAGCAATGCAAAGCCCCCAGCATCCAACATTACCATGGAGGAGAGGAAGGCACTCACATCACTTAGTGATGACAACAACATTATCATCCTTCCGGCTGACAAGGGTAGGTGCACAGTATTGCTAAACCAGAAAGACTATCATGAGAAGATTTTGTCACTACTCAGTGATGAAAATACTTATGAGCCCCTGAAATGAGACCCAGGATGTGATTACAGGAAGAGGGTGATAGACTGTCTGAAGCAGTTAGAACAAGACAAGGCTATTGACCGGACCTCATACCACAGGCTATACCCAGGGAAGTCTACACCAAGTCTTATGGTTTACCGAAAATACATAAACAGGGTGCACCTTTAAGACCGATTGTCTGCATGATCAACTCGGTCACCTATAACATCTCCAAGTTTCTGGCTTTGATCCTCAACCCACTGGTAACTCGGTGGACCGACACATCAAATTCACCAGGGAGGATATGAAAAGTGTCAGGTTAGCCTTCTTAGACTGTGAGATTTCCATCAGTAATGGGGGACATCTAAAAGCTGACGTGTACTGTAAACCTACACATACGGATCAGTATCTAAGGTTTGACTCTCATCATCCACTGGAGCACAAACTGGGTGTCATCAGGACGCTACAACACAGAGCAAATACCATCCCCACTGACACAGCGGCTAGAGAGGCAGAAGAACATCGAGAAGGCCCTGAGTAAATGTGGTTATCCCAGCTGGACTTTTGTCAAAGCTGGAAAGGTACCTAAAGAAAGCTCCAGCCAATCCAGGAGAGGACAACCGCTGCCCAAGCGAAGACCTGTAGTGATCCCATATGTGTCAGGAGTATTGGAGCAGTTGAGATGCATTTTTTCGAAACACCGGGTCTCTGTGGCTTTTAAACCTCAAAACACGCCGCGCCAAAAATTGGTAGACCCCAAGGATCGGGTCCCCCAAAACAAGCAGAGTAACATAGTGTACGCTGTTAAGTGCAGAAAGATTGCCAGGATTTATACATCGGGGAAACCAAACAATCTCTGGCTATAACACAGAAGAGCTACCTCGTCAGGCCAGGACTCTGCAGTCTATTTACACCTACAGGCCAGTGGACACTTTTTCAAGGATGAGGATGTACACATCCTGGACAGGCTAGTTTGGGGGTGGAGTCAAGGAGCAAAACGCTACATCCAGATGAACAGAATCAACTTTTGGAGATTTATTTTCCTGGATGATTGAGAATGCATCAAGAAGGATAAGCTGATGTTTAAAGGCATTTGAGTCCCGTTGTATGAGAGTCCAGTTATTACTCAATATTTATGGATGATGTTCTTTCAGTGTTGCACTTTGTAGACGCTCCCTGAGCCTCACAGCCAGCTGCACATGGACCAGCTGACATTACCCAGCATTAGAGGCGGGTGTAAAAAAATGGATTTTCCTATTTAAATGGTTTTAATTTGAATAAAGCGATGTTGATTCATTCAATCCTGAATCGATTTTTAATATAAATGTATTTTGCCAGAATCTCAGGTTAAAGCTCCCAAAAGTATTTCAACAACAACCAAACAGATAAAACAGTAAATGGGAGCAGCTAAACACACAAAGATGGAAACACAGAGCGTGGATCGTTCACTCGACGGCACGTACACGGACACGCTGTCGGGAATGAAAGTGGACAGCTCACAGATCCTGAAGCTGCAGGTTTCATCTGTCTCCAACCAAAACTGACTGAACCAGCAGCAAAAGAAGATCCAAACTACGCTTTACGTTTGATGAACATCGTCATGAATTCTCTCTGACTTTCACGTTTACTTCCTGCACAGCTCTCTCTCTCTCAGTGTACTTCAAGAACAGTTGACCTTCAAAAATCTGTTTCCTGCATTATTCACTGCTTATTACGCACCAGTCTGCTGTTGTGTTCACTGCTGTCGGCCTCCGAAAACAAAGCCTCATTTCTGCTGTTCAATACTGAAGAAATTGAAACCTTTTAAAATGATGACAGATTACAAATTCTCAGCTGTGTCTGTAATCAAACCTCTGTAACTTTGCTTCACTTCAGCAGCATCAGGTCATGTTCACATGTTGATTCATGGTTTGCTTCATTTTTTGATCGACTGCAGAATATTTTGAAGGTTATCTGCTATAAAAAGCCAGAAAAGGAAAATCTGCTTCATGTGCTTCTGTTTGATCCTCAGTGACTTTGACACAAAGGCCTCTGCTGTGATGATCACACCTCTGATCAAGTCTCACAGTGTCAGCTTTGTTTTTATACATATGGATATGTGCTGATAAATGATCAGAATTATAATATTTCCCACTGTCTGCTGTGTGCCGTGACCTTTGACCTGCTAAAGACAGTCAGCTTTGGATTATTCATTGTTGTGTCTGATACTTAGAACTGTGAGGAAGAACACTACACAGTTAATCAGGGTCCCCTCTCTCTGAATCAGGAAAGGTGGGCAGGCCGCGTGTGGGCCGCGGGCCATACGTTGAGTCTCACTGTTTGAAATGTGAACATTGTTCTGCTGCAGTCAATGGACTAAACCAGAGAAGAAGAAAACAGACTTTACCATGAAGATCCTCAGTGTGGATCAGTATAATATCAGCCTGATGTCTGCAGTTTAGTGTCAGCACAACTTTCACATCATATTCATCTCAGCACAACTAAAACATGCTGACTGACCTCAGAGTTTCAAGTCCACATCCTGGACTCTCCAGGAAACCACACAGATGCTTCACTCCTGAATCTTGCAGCATGTTGTTGTTGTTAGTTGAAGACCAGGAGTACTCATTACTCAGGTCCAGCTCTCTCAGATGGGAGGGGTTGGACTTCAGTGCTGCTGCCAGATAATCACAGCTGATCTCTGACAAACCACAGTTCATCAATCTGTATAAAGAATGAAAGATGTAAGTTTATTAGACAAAGTGTGAGCTTGAAATCATTCAGTGTTTCAACATCTGTTCAGAGCTGAAGAAGGTTCAGAATGTAGAAGTTTAGAAAATGGAAACTCCAAACAGCTGAAGCCAACAGGAAGCAGCTTCAAACAAACACAACAAGAGAAAAAACTCTGAATGTTTCACATTAAAGTCGTACATTTATCATAAAAACAGGACAAGGATTTGAAAAAGTCGTGTTTTTCCTTCCAGGAACCACAAGGCTTCACTTTTAAAGGTGAAGTGTGAAAGAAATGGACATATTTGAAGTCCAACACCTTTTTCCAGTCACATTATTAAAGCAGACAAACTACAAGCTCATTTTCATTCCAACAAGTCATCTTCTGACCTGGACTAACAACACTGGTCTCTATGTGCAGCTGGCTGTGAGACCAGTGCTCAGGGACCGTCTACAAAGTGCAACACTGAAAGAAAATCACACACTAGCTGCGTCCCAAAACGTCCCCTGCATCCTTCGGAGGACCTGGTCATCGCGGTCTATGTGAGCCGTGTCCAAAAGACCGAAAAGGCTGGAAGTGCGAGGCTGTGAAATGGGACGGTCTACTCTTCAGATTTGTGTAACCGCTGTGTCGGTGGAGTTTAATAAACTCGGCCGTCTGCTCCTTGCTATCTAAAATATAAAAGGACACTGCCGTAAATTCTCGATCGTCTCACACTTCTGTTTAATCAGTTTTCTGTTTAACTAGAAAATATTAAAAGTGTATTTGGTGATACACAAAAAAGGGTAATGTTTAAGTATAGTTTGGGACCACACATGTCCAAACACTGGTGTGTGGGCCTACTTAGTATTAAGAAAAGCCCACTAAAAGAACGCCCACCAGACCAAAGCAATGGTTTTGACTTGATCAGCATTAACCCCGCCCCCTGACTTTGATGGGTGAAGCTGACAAATAAAATGTATTTATTAACACCGATACAGGAACAGGAGTAGCAACGTGAATTAAATAAATACATCATTAAATAATTCATTAAATGTGTCAGTAAAATAATTAAAATAGAAAACAAACCAATAATTGATTAAATATGTAATTAACTAATTAGAATTGTACATAAATAAATAATGAATTTTTTAAAATTAAATTCATTATCAACATTTTTAATTAATTATGTACATTTTTAATTAATTACTGAAATAAATAATTCATTAGTGATGTATTTATTTAATACAACCATAAAATTATTGCTAGTTTACTCAAAATAATTTTAAGACATCAATATTAAAGGTTAAATTATGATAATGAATACATGCAACTATAACTGATGACATAAGAATTTGGATTTTTTAAGCTAAAGCGAAGGTGCTGACTCACTTGGCATGTTACTCTCAAATCTTCCCTAATAACAATAACATAATTACACTTTAGCAACAAGAGGGCAGCACCATTATTACAAGTCGCATGTATATAAAGGTACAGTGATTATATTACAGTGATTTTGACAAAAACAAAACAGAAGTTGATGGCAGTGTGTTTTTCCATAACATACCAACCAAATTAAATAATAAAAACTTTATAACTTACAGAGCTTTTTTAGAGGCTTTGACCACTGGCAGCAGCCTCAGAAGAGCCTCCTCTGAAGCAAAGTATTTTCTCAGGTCAAACACATCCAGATCTTTTTCTGATGACAGTAAGATGAAGACCAGAGCTGACCACTGAGCAGGAGACAGTTTATCTGTGGAGAGACGTCCTGATCTCAGGGACTGTTGGATCTCCTCCACTAGAGAACGATCATTCAGTTCATTCAGACAGTGAAACAGATTGATGCTTTTCTCTGCAGACAGATTCTCACTGAGCTTCTCCTTGATGTACTGAACTGCTTCTTGATTGGTCTGTGAGCTACTTCCTGTCTGTGTCAGCAGACCTCGTAGGAGAGTCTGATTGGTCTGCATTGAAAGACCCAGGAGGAAGCGGAGGAACAAGTCCAGGTGTCCATTGGGGCTCTGTAAGACCTTGTCCACAGCACACTGGTGGAGAGATTGAAGTTTTGGTTTATCAAATAATTTAGACCACATGGACGTTGTTTGTTCCTCTTCCAGCAGATTGAGTCCAGAGTTGATGAAGGTCAGGTGGACATGAAGAGCAGCCAGAAACTCCTGAACACTGAGATGAACAAAGCAGAACACCTTGTTCTGGTACAGTTGTTTCTCCTCTTTAAAGATCTGTGTGAACACTCCTGAGTACACTGAGGCTGCTCTGATATCGATGCCACACTCTGTCAGGTCTGGTTCATAGAAGATCAGGTTTCCTTTCTGCAGCTGATCAAAAGCCAGTTTTCCCAGTGACTCAATCATCTTCCTGCTCTCTGGATTCCAGTGTGGATCTGTCTCAACTCCTCCATCATATTTGATCCTCTTGACTTTGGCCTGAACCACCAGGAAGTGGATGTACATCTCAGTCAGGGTCTTGGGCAGCTCTCCTCCCTCTCTGGTTTCCAGCACATCCTCCAGAACTGTAGCAGTGATCCAGCAGAAGACTGGGATGTGGCACATGATGTGGAGGCTTCGAGCTTTCTTGATGTGGGAGATGATCCTGCTGGCCTGCTCCTCATCTCTGAATCTCTTCCTGAAGTACTCCTCCTTCTGTGGGTCAGTGAACCCTCTGACCTCTGTCACCATGTCGACACACTGAGGAGGGATCTGATTGGCTGCTGCAGGTCGTGTAGTTATCCAAAGGCGAGCAGAAGGGAGCAGGTTCCCTCTGATGAGGTTTGTCAGCAGCTCATCCAATGAGGTGGACTTTCTTGTTTCAGTCAGGATTTTAGTTTTGTTGAAGTCCAAATTAAGTCGACACTCATCCAGACCATCAAGTATGAACACAACCTGGAAGTCTTCAAGCCTGCAGATTCCTGATTCGTTAGTTTGATTAAAGAAGTGATGAACAAGTTCCACCAAGCTGAACTTTTCCTCTTTCAGCACATTCAGCTCTCTGAAAGTGAATGGAAATATGAACTGGATGTCCTGGTTGGCTTTGTCTTCAGCCCAGTCCAGGCTGTATTTCTGTGTTAAGACCGTTTTCCCAATGCCAGCCACTCCCTTTGTCAGCACTGTTCTGATTGGTTTATCTCTTCCAGGTGAGGCTTTAAAGATGTCTTCTTGTCTGATTGTTGTTTCTGGTCTGTCTGGTTTCCTGGATGCTGTTTCAATCTGTCTAACCTCATGTTCATCATTGACCTCTGCAGTCCCTCCCTCTGTGATGTAGAGCTCTGTGTAGATCTGATTCAGAAGGGTTGGGTTTCCTGCTTTAGCGATCCCCTCAAACACACACTGGAACTTCTTCTTCAGTTGGGCTTTAAGTTCTCGTTTACAGAGTGGAGCAAATTCTGAAGGTAAGAAATTTAGAAAAAAATATTATATAATAAATATCATAGCCTTTCAGTACCCTGAAAGGATGAATGTCTATTGGTCCATTTCTTGAGCTATTAGGAAAGATCAATATTCAGTCTTTAGAGAAATTCTCTTACTGCTCTGTAGATGGTCAGCCATCTCATGCTGCTTAAGTCTCCTCAAGAAGTGGAGTGTGATCTTCAGAAATGCTTCTCTGCAGCTCTTTCTTTCATCTTCATCCTCACCTTCAAACATCTCCTCATCCTCCATCTGGCTCTTTAAAGTTTCTGGGTGATCTGGACTCAGAACCTTCAGGATCTTCTTCAGCTCGTTCTTCACAAACATGGTGATGTTATCCTCCAGCCGCTGGAAAAGAAGACTATATGAATTACCCAGTGGTAAATGGACTGGTTGTTATATAGCTCTCTTTGATACTCTGTGCACACAAAGCATTTTATACAACATGCCTCATTCAACCAAGCACATTGTTCTATGCTTAAATACTTTCTTTCACACTCTGATGGATGCATCAGAGGGCAGCTTGGGTTTAGTACGTTACCCAGTACATTTGCCAGCCAGGGTTTGATTCACAAACCTTCTGACTAGTAGCTGACCTGCTCACCTCCTGAGCTACAGTCACCCCAATCTGACTGAAATCATGGAGCCCAAACTCTGATTTATGTTGGACACACTGACAATCGTCTGGTCTACAAAGTGCACCATAGAGGTGACTGAAAACAACAAATGTAAAAGTAGTACTACAAACCATAACCACAGAGTCCAGGTGTGTTTGATGTTGCTGTGCAGACTGACCAGTGGAAACCTCTGCTCTCTCCTGGTCCACTCTGTGGAGGAGTAATGAATAATTAGCTCATGTTATGTCTGTCCACACACAGACACAAGCTAAAGGTCCATGAAGTGATGTTTGGATGGGTTCAGTCAATCAGATGACTGTCAAGGTGAAGCTTTGCTAGTCCTGGTGATCCCACTGAGAATTAACAACTCAGTTTCCAGATGTCTGTAGTTTTCTGCTCAGTTTCTTTAGTCCCAACAGCTCTTACCATCTCCTGCATAAAGCTTTCCCTCCATGCTCAGATGCCCTGGAACAAGGTGCTCTCTTTATATCTGTGAGTGGTTTAAAGTGCCAACTTGCAGTGCTCGCCAAACTTTGTGTCAGCAAAAATAGTTCTAATGTTTCTTACATTTATTACATTTTTACACACACAAATCAATGAACGCAAAAACATAAACTTTTCAGATATTTTGTTTTACAATGTTACAAAACTCAGTTCACAACTACACAGTCTGATTTACAAGTACAAAATATTTATGACCACAGTTTGAGCCGATGTATGTCCCGAGTCTGTGGACTCAGTGGTTTTGTTTTGATTGTTATTGTCTTTTGTTACAATTTCCTTCTGATTAAGATTTTCTAGTTCTGAGGTTTTGGTTTCCGTGTTCCCTCTGTACTGTGTTAGTATTGTTTCTCTGTGTTCAATTCAATTCAATTCAATTCAATTCAATTCAATTCAATTCAATTTTATTTATATAGCGCCAAATCACAACAAAAGTCGCCTCAAGGCGCTTCATAGATACAGAGAAAAACCCAACAATCATATGACCCCCTATGAGCAGCACTTTGGCGACAGTGGGAAGGAAAAACTCCCTTTTAACAGGAAGAAACCTCCAAACAAAAGTCGCCTCAAGAACTTCTTTTTAGCTCAAAGCTAATAGCATACATTTAAGATGTTTTATTTTGACAGTGCCATGTCCTATGTTAGTGGCTGTGTCCCAATTCAGGGTCTGCACGCTTGAAGTACGCATTTTAAGTGCAATTACATCACTGCCACGCGACGACGGCTGTCCCAATTCGAAGTGTACTTCAAATGCATACTCCAAATGCGGCGCTGATTTTCCCAAATATCAAGCGTGGTCCGGTGCACGCTTCGTGGTCCCATATATCCCACAATTCATAGCGCAGCGGTGGGTGTGGATAATTTTGCCGCAAAATACGGCAGAAGGGAGCGGCCAAGAGTGAACTGTCAAAAGTAAGTACTGAATATGACGTCACTTATTTATGTGCGAATGTTTAATAACGAATAACATTAAAACATTGCTGTTGGCCACATGTCAGCAAAGTTGTGTGACTTTAGTGATGTTTGTACTTTCAGCGTTAACTTGGTTTTAAAGCCTCTACTGGTGTATATATATATATATATATATATGTATATATATATATATATATATATATACGACTCGTAATCTGGAGAGGAAATGGCGTGTCACAAATTTAGAGGATCATCATTTAGCCTGGAGAAATAGTTTGTTGCTTTATAAGAAAGCCCTCCGCAAAGCCAGAACAGCTTACTATTCGTCACTGATTGAAGAAAATAAGAACAACCCCAGGTTTCTCTTCAGCACTGTAGCCAGGCTGACAAAAAGCCAGAGCTCTTTTGAGCCAACCATCCCTTTAACGTTAACTAGTGATGACTTCATGAACTTCTTCACAAATAAAATTTTTATCATTAGAGAAAAAATTACCAATAATCATCCCACAGATGTAATATTATCTACAGCTACTTGTAGTTCCATTGATGTTAAGTTAGACTCTTTTTTTCCAATCGATCTTTCTGAGTTAACGTCAATAATTACTTCCTCCAAACCATCAACGTGTCTTTTAGACCCCATTCCTACAAAACTGCTCAAAGAAGTTCTGCCATTGATTAATTCTTCGATCTTATACATGATCAACCTATCTCTAATAATCGGCTATGTACCACAGGCCTTCAAGGTGGCTGCAGTTAAACCTTTACTCAAAAAGCCATCTCTAGACCCAGCAGTCTTAGCTAATTATAGGCCAATCTCCAACCTTCCTTTTATATCAAAAATCCTTGAAAGAGTAGTTGTCAAACAGCTAACAGATCATCTGCAGAGGAATGGTTTATTTGAAGAGTTTCAGTCAGGTTTCAGAGCTCATCACAGCACAGAAACAGCTTTAGTGAAGGTTACAAATGATCTTCTTATGGCCTCTGACAGTGGACTCATCTCTGTGCTTGTCCTTCTTGACCTTAGTACAGCATTCGATACTGTCGACCATAATATTCTATTAGAGCGATTAGAACATGCTGTAGGTATTACAGGTATTGCACTGCAGTGGTTTGTATCATATCTATCTAATAGACTCCAATTTGTGCATGTAAATGGAGAGTCCTCTTCACACACTGAGGTTAATTATGGAGTTCCACAGGGTTCAGTGCTAGGACCAATTCTGTTTACATTATACATGCTTCCCCTAGGCAGCATCATTAGAAGACATAGCATACATTTTCACTGCTATGCAGATGACACCCAGCTCTATCTGTCCATGAAGCCAGATAACACACACCAATTAGTTAAACTGCAGGAATGTCTTAAAGACATAAAGACTTGGATGGCCACTAACTTTCTGCTTTTCAACTCAGATAAAACTGAGGTCATTGTACTCGGCGCTGAAAAGCTTAGAAATTTGGTATCTAACCAGATTCTTACTCTGGATGGCATTACCTTGGCCTCCAGTAACACTGTGAGGAACCTTGGAGTCATTTTTGACCAGGATATGTCCTTCAACGCACATATTAAACAAATATGTAAGACTGCGTTCTTCCATTTGCGCAACATCTCTAAAATTAGAAATATCCTGTCTCAGAGTGACGCTGAAAAACTAGTTCATGCATTTATTACTTCCAGGCTGGACTACTGCAATTCATTATTATCAGGATGTCCAAAAAACTCACTGAAAAGCCTTCAGTTAATCCAAAATGCTGCAGCAAGAGTACTGACAGGGACTAGAAAGAGAGAGCATATTTCTCCTGTTTTGGCTTCCCTTCATTGGCTTCCTGTTAAATCCAGAATTGAATTCAAAATCCTGCTCCTCACATACAAGGTCTTAAATAATCAGGCCCCATCTTATCTTAATGACCTTGTAGTACCATATCACCCTATTAGAGCACTTCGCTCTCGCTCTGCAGGCCTACTTGTTGTTCCTAGAGTATTTAAAAGTAGAATGGGAGGGAGAGCCTTTAGTTTTCAGGCCCCTCTTCTGTGGAACCAGCTTCCAGTTTGGATTCGGGAGACAGACAGTCTGTTATTAATCTCTGTCTCTCTTCCACAGCATGTCTTTATCCTGTCTTCCTTCTCTCACCCCAACCGGTCGCAGCAGATGGCCGCCCCTCCCTGAGCCTGGTTCTGCCGGAGGTTTCTTCCTGTTAAAAGGGAGTTTTTCCTTCCCACTGTCGCCAAAGTGCTTGCTCATAGGGGGTCATATGATTGTTGGGTTTTTCTCTGTATCTATGAAGCGCCTTGAGGCGACATTTGTTGTGATTTGGCGCTATATAAATAAAATTGAATTGAATTGAATTGAATTGAATTGAATATATACATATATATATATATGTATATATACCAACCACAATTACCGACACTAACAAGCTGATCTACAATACGGCAGCAGTGATCAGTGAGCTGCTTGGCTACAAGTTGAACAGCCACAAGGGGCAGTACCCTCCATGGAGAAGGAGGCTAGAGAACCACAGAACCAGCAAAGGTGTACTCTCAGTGGCAAGGGAACAATAATAAGAGAACAGCACCACCAAGGCTGGAGACGGTGCAATACTGGAAGAGTATATGGGAGAAGGACGCAAGCCATAACGGCAATGCTCAGTGGCTAGTGGATCTGAGGGCAGACCATAGCAACCTCCCTGAGCAGGGTCCAGTAACCATCACAGTGGCAGATATCCAAGAAAGGGTCTCCAGTATGAAGAGTTGGACAGCACCAGGGCCCGACATGGTTCACGCCTACTGGCTAAAGAAGCTGACTGCACTCCACGAGCGTCTGGCAGCACAAATGAACCAGCTGCTAGTTAACGAGGGACACCCGGAATGGCTAACCGAAGGTCGGCCGGTCCTGATCCCCAAGGACCCCAAGAAGGGACCGGTCCCCTCGAACTACCGACCAATAACCTGCCTCAGTACTACATGGAAGCTCCTGTCAGGCATCATATCGGCTAAGATGAACAGGCACATGGGTCAATACATGAGCGGGACACAGAAAGGAATAGGCAAGAATACCAGAGGCGCAAAACACCAGCTACTAGTAGACAGAACAGTCAGCCGAGACTGCAAGACCAGACTGACCAACCTGTGCACTGCCTGGATTGATTACAAGAAGGCCTATGACTCAATGCCCCACAGCTGGATACTGGAATGCCTAGAATTGTACAAGATCAATGGGACCCTAAGAGCCTTCATCAGGAACTCAATGGGGATGTGGCGTACAACACTAGAGGCCAACTCCAAGCCCATAGCACAAGTCACCATCAAGTGCGGGATCTACCAAGGAGATGCTCTGTCCCCACTGCTGTTCTGCATAGGCCTGAACCCCCTCAGTGAGATCATTAACAAGACTGGCTACGGATACCGACTACGGAACGGAGCAGTTGTCAGCCACCTCCTGTGCATGGATGACATCAAGCTGTATGCCAAGAGTGAACGAGACATCGATTCACTGATCCACACTACCAGGCTATACAGCAATGACATTGGAATGTCGTTTGGGCTGGAGAAGTGTAGTCGGATGGTAACAAAGAGAGGGAAGGTAGTCAGAACTGAGGGGATTGAACTACCAGAAGGCAACATTGCAGACATAGAGGACAGTTACAAGTACCTGGGGATCCCGCAGGCGAATGGGAACCATGAAGAGGCCGCTAGAAAAGCTGCAACCACCAAGTACCTGCAGAGGGTCAGGCAAGTCCTGAGGAGTCAGTTGAACGGTAAGAACAAGATCCGGGCCATCAACACGTACGCCCTGCCCGTGATCAGGTACCCTGCTGGGGTAATAGGCTGGCCAAAGGAGGAGATAGAAGCCACTGACATAAAGACAAGAAAGCTCCTTACCATGCATGGAGGGTTTCACCCCAAGTCCACCCCAAGCGGAAGGAAGGGGGCTGCGGACTGGTGAGTGTCAGCACCACAGTCAAGGATGAGACAACGAACATCCAAGAATACATCACGAAGATGGCCCCAACTGACAGCGTGCTCAGTGAATACCTCAGGCAGCAGAAACCCAAGAAAGAGGAGGGAGACGAGGAACAATCATGGAAGGACAGGCCCCTGCACGGTATGTACCACCGGCAGATAGAGGAGGTGGCTGATATCCAGAAATCCTACCAGTGGCTGGACAAAGCTGGACTGAAAGACAGCACAGAGGCACTAATCATGGCAGCACAAGAACAAGCTCTGAGTACAAGATCCATAGAGGCTGGGGTCTATCACACCAGGCAAGACCCCAGGTGCAGGCTGTGTAAAGATGCCCCAGAGACAATCCAGCACATAACAGCAGGGTGCAAGATGCTAGCAGGCAAGGCATACATGGAACGCCATAACCAAGTGGCCAGCATAGTGTACAGGAACATCTGTGCTGAGTATAACCTGGAAGTCCCGAGGTCAAAATGGGAAATGCCCCCAAGGGTGGTGGAGAATGACCGAGCTAAGATCCTGTGGGACTTCCAGATGGCTAACCAACCGGACATAGTGGTGGTAGACAAACAGAAGAAGACGGCTGTAGTGATCGATGTAGCGGTTCCGAATGACAGCAATATCAGGAAGAAGGAACACGAGAAGCTGGAGAAATACCAAGGGCTCAGAGAAGAGCTCGAGAGGATGTGGAGGGTGAAGGTAACGGTGGTCCCCGTGGTAATTGGAGCACTAGGTGCGGTGACTCCCAAGCTCGGAGAGTGGCTCCAGCAGATCCCGGGAATAAGATCAGAGATCTCTGTCCAGAAGAGCGCAGTCCTGGGAACAGCTAAGATAAGCTTCAAGCTCCCAGGCCTCTGGTAGAGGACCCGAGCTTGAAGGATAAACCGCCCGCAGGGGCGTGCTGGGTGTTTTCATATATATATATATATATATATATACACATACATACATATATATATATATATATATATATATATATATATATATATATATATATACACACACACATATATATTAGGGGTGCAACGATACACAAAATTCACGGTTCGGTTCAATACTTTTTCACGGTTCGATATTTTTTCGATACAAAAAAAAATGTTTATGCCTTTTTAATTTGTCATTTATTAAATTTTCTCGGCACATTCTGCACCACATCTCTGTGCGTTCATCGTTTGTTTGAAGCCAGCTCACCTCCTGCAACCACTTTTCCGAGAATACGTGCTTCTTTTGTGGTTCGGACTCCTTCTGACATTTCTTTGGAGGTGGAGGAACATCACAGTAATTGCTTAAAGGAGCTTCTTCGACATCTTTAAGAGTTCTAAACAAATGTCTGTCCTCCTCCTGAAAATCGTATGTATGCAAACACGCATTGCAACTTCTTAACTTGTGCGCTTTTTCTATTTTGACAGCAAATGTGCACCTGCGGACCACTTATGTGCAGCCCTGGTTATTCAGCTCGTCATATTGCAGCCACAGAAATTCTTTTGTCCATGAAACCATAAAGCTGCACTTTCTTTTTGCCTTATAGTCTGATTTGTCATAACCTTTCCGTTTTGTGGTAAGCTTTTCTTTGGCTGTCACTTCTTCACCCTGACCTGTCTTATTTGGCTCAGCAGAACTAAAATATATATCCTGCTGCTTTTACACACACACTCACATAACGCTCAGCGATTCTCTGCGCGATCAACCTCTCACATGTTTAAGCTTGCTGCGGGAGATTTCACTTGTCATGTTTGCATAGTAAGCTAACGATTGATAAGACGATGTCAGAGGAATTGGTGCGCAAATTATCATCACTCACCAATCAGTGCTGTCGCTCTCTATACACAGTTCGCAAAGTGAAAGCAAAAAACAAGCACAAATTCAAATGCGATTTCAGTATGTCACATATTGACAGTGGCTCACCGATGCCAATGACATAATTACCCAGCTACATTTCCGAAAGAATGCAAAAGCATTGACATATATTTTTCCTTCCTACGATAGGCCGACGGGCAGGGCAGAGATAGATTTTGGTAGCCCGACTGGAAAAAGATGAGTGATTCCTCAATCAGATACAGGGCTCGCAAAATCGCTAGCCCGACGTCCCGGGGCTAGCGATTTTGCGAGCCCTGTATCTGATTGAGGAATCACTCATCTTTGAAAAAGAGAGTTTATTACAGAGAAATGTCTCTTTCCAAAATAAAAGCTATACTATACGCTTCTTCTGGGCTATATTCTCAGCAGCATATTAAACATATCAGGTCCCCATAAGGAGAATCATGTGCTAACGGCTGTCTAAATGACTCGGGTAAAGTTTGTAGCATTCGTGCTTGTTGTTTTTGTCTGCTTCCACTTGTCTTTGCACTAGGGTGATGTCGGGGTAAATGTGCAGTCATATTCAGTTGTGTTCCCACTAGTGCTGTCAGCGTAAATCTTGTTGAAATGACGTTAACGCCACAACACGGCAAATCTCCGTTAACGAGCTACCGCGGATCGCCCCGTGCCTGGGGCTGGACGGCCAACACGTTAACGAGCTAACTGCGCTAACACACTAGTTCCCACCCATGTAATTGAGCATTGCGTGGCACATCCGACATACTGTTTTATTTTTGTCCATGACGCGCTTACCTTCAAGGTCATACGTCACATGAAGAACAAAATAGTTCCAAACGCCAGATGTGAATGAGGGTGGGGGAGGTTCAATTTGCCATGTTGCAAGGAGAGCTTAACTTCTGTCTTGCTAGCCTGCCTTGCGCTCAGTGAATCTGTGTTCGACTTCTCCGCCTAGGCTGCACTGTCGAGCGCAGATCCACTGAGCGCTCAACACAGACAGCACCGTCAGAAGGAAAGTTGATAAAATAAATTAAAAATTGTTCGATACATATGCGTACCAAACCGAAAGCACTGTATTGAACGGTTCAATATTGATACGAGTATCGTTGCACCCCTAATATATATATATGTATATATATATATATATATATATATATATATATATATATATATATATATATATATATATATATATATATATAGGCCTCTGCAGGCCTACTTGTTGTTCCTAGAGTATTTAAAAGTAGAATGGGAGGGAGAGCCTTCAGTTTTCAGGCCCCTCTTCTGTGGAACCAGCTTCCAGTTTGGATTCAGGAGACAGACACTATCTCTACTTTTAAGATTAGGCTTCAAACTTTCCTTTTTGCTAAAGCATATAGTTAGGGCTGGACCAGGTGACCCTGAATCCTCCCTTAGTTATGCTGCAATAGATGTAGGCTGCCGGGGGATTCCCATGATGCATTGAGTTTTTCCTTTCCAGTCACCTTTCTCACTCACTATGTGTTAATAGACCTCTCTGCATTGAATCATATCTGTTATTAACTTCTGTCTCTCTTCCACAGCATGTCTTTATCCTGTCTTCCTTCTCTCACCCCAACCAATCACAGCAGATGGCCGCCCCTCCCTGAGCCTGGTTCTGCCGGAGGTTTCTTCCTGTTAAAAGGGAGTTTTTCCTTCCCACTGTCGCCAAAGTGCTGCTCATAGGGGGTCATATGATTGTTGGGTTTTTCTCTGTATCTATGAAGCGCCTTGAGGCGACTTTTGTTGTGATTTGGCGCTATATAAATAAAATTGAATTGAATTGAATTAGCCAATTGTTATTTACTAACTAATCTTAAAATGACTGTTCAGTACAGAAATGAAGTCCAACAATCATGTTTTACAGTCCTGTGGTCTCAGCCTCAGATACTCAACTAATCACAGTGATGTCATGACAAAAATGAATGAACAACAAAACATTTTTTCTCCTTCATTTCTGTCAAACAAAGCTGTATGTGACGTTTCTCGTGGTTAGTATCATGGTTGCTAGGCAACCTGAGCAGCACGGCGAAGGCTAGACCGTCCCATTTCACAAGCCTCTCACTTCCGCACTTCTCGTACTTATAGTACGTACCGTACGTAGTACGCGTAGTGCGCATACTTCAAGCGTGCAGACCCTGAATTGGGACACAGCTAGTGTGTCTACTTTTGCGTCCCCTTGTCTGGTTATGTCCAATTAATCCTGCTGTGTCTCCCTCCCTTTTCTCATTCCCTGATTGCTCTTTTGTGTATATGAGCCCTTTGTTTTCTCCTGCTTGTTGCTGGTTCGTCTGTGTTATCTCCCCGTGTCTCCGTTTAAGGTTTCAGGTTAGGTTTTTAGTTTTTTCAGTAGAGGTTATCTTAGCTTCTGCACAGGCCATCTCCACTGCACTTCACTGTTTCAATAAATCTCACTCACTTCACAGCAGTATCGGCATCTTGGGTCCTTTATTAAATTCAACATGGCTCGCCCCGCTAACTGTGACATAAGATGTGAAAACAATATCCAAAAAACATGAGGGACAAACAGGGAATAGTTTTAAGGTGCAGGGCCAACAAACTGAGTCTATCCATAAACTCAGAGTTGATTGAATTAGCATTTTGAATTGGCTGATCTGAGTTACTTCAATCAAGTCTATGTTCACTTTGAGTTAAGATTATATGTGATTAATGTAAAAGAAAAAAGCCATCATCAGCAACTGATTCTGATTTAGCAGGTTTTCAAATCTAAACGGTACCCATCCCTAGCGGGCATCCCTAAACCTTTACTTAAAAAGCATCCCTAGACCCAGCTGTCTTAGCTAATTATAGGCCAATCTCCAACCTGACAATCCTTGAAAGAGTAGTTGGGGGGAGACAATCAGAGGGGCAGTGTGATGATCTTAGGTTACAAACTACCGCAGTCAAGTCCAGAGGTGGGTAGTAACGAGTTACATTTACTCCGTTACGTTTACTTGAGTAAGTTTTTGAAAAAAAAAAAAGTACTTTTAAAGTACCTTTTGGTGCTTTAATGGCTAACATTAAAATGTGCTGGCACACATGTTAATGTTAGCCATTTAAATATTAGCAGTTAGCTGAGGCCACAAGAAGAACAACGGATGATAACATTAGATTTTCAAGACTAGGCAGAGACGTGTTTTCCTTCCTTTTCATGTTTCTGTAATCCACCAGTGTGCTCATGCTTTTTTAAGTGAAAACATATTTTTAATGATCAAATATAATTATTTTTGTTATTTGTGGATTTTAAATGTCCTTGACAGAGACAGATGATAATCATTATCCTGCACTGTGGTCTCAGGTTTGGTCGAGCTAGCACAAAAAATGGCTGGCTATGTTGAACTTCCTCCTGGGATCTACACTAAGAAGTGAGTCCAACATTAGCAGGGTCTCTTTCCTTTATCTGGATTCACTTTAGCATTCACAGTCACGTGAAGCTTGTTATTAACTCGATAAGTCAACCCAGGGTTTCAGCTGAGCGTTCACATGAAACACATGGTGTTGGCAGCATCTGATCAATCATATTCATGGAGACGTGTATCAGCAACAGAGCAGCTGAGTTTGCAGAAGGAAGTCAAACTAAACCACAGGAACAACATGAGGAGATTACACACATAATAAAATACTAGCAGTAACACAGCTGCTGCATCAAATCAGTCGTGTGATCGTGTGTGAGAGGAGAAGGACTGTAAAGGAGTTTGCTATTAAAAGCTCTGTATGAATGTGGGAGCATTTGAAGGGCTTTAAAAAGGCCAATATAAAATAAAAGGCAGCAAAATTGCTGACTGTGAAAGTCACCAGACTTATCAGACCTCTGTGATTAAGACCTGTAAGAACACCTATTTGTACTTGTTGGCATTATATCAAATACACACGTATATTAAGCCTTTGTTTGAACTCTGGTTGAATTTGTTACTTTCAGACTGTGAAACATCACAGACGCTGCAGCTGCAGATCTTTTTTTTCACCTGGAAATTTACTTTCAATGTTAGATGGAAAATGTATTGCTCAGTTTAACCAGAGTAAGAACAATAATCCATAAACCTTCATAAAGACAAACATCTCCCCAGAACATTGAGCTGCTGAAGTGTCACTGAAGGGAAAAACTATTTGTCCTCCTCCATCCAGCAACACCTGAAACACCTCAGTGGAAGCTCCTCCCTACACTGTGTTTGAAGCAAAGCACAAAGGAGACACCTGCTGGAGCAGCTGGAGTCCTACAGACACTCAGCCTCTTCACTACACAAACACCTCCTACAGCATCCACTCTTTCCACTCTGACTGCTGTGTTTGTGGAAACACTCCAACACACACCGCTTCACATACCAACATAGAAATGTGTGTGAAAAAGAGCTGAGCTGATATTAAACATGAGGATTTATTCAAAAATACAGAGTCAGGAACAACATCTAGACACACATTACCTCTCAGCAGCAGAAGAACATCCTTTAAAGTTTACAACAATTTCCTTCGACTCGTTGCTCTTTAAGGAAACACAGCTGGGTTCAGGTCCAGGAGATTCTGGCCTCTTATTGATCCTAAAAGAAAAAGAATAAATGTAACAGGTTCATGAGATAGGAAGGAAAAACTGAAAATATTAAATTAAAGACATGATGAACAATCTGAAACTCATAAAAATAATGTACTTACTCTTTGTCACATAACAATCTTTTGTTAAAGTTTACAACAATTTCCTTCGACTCGTTGCTCTTTAAGGAAACACAGCTGGGTTCAGGTCCAGGTTCTGGATTAGTTTCAGGGTTATGTCCAGCTGAGCCTGGTACGCCCCACAGCTCTGGGCTTTAAAACAACACACACAGAGGTATGACTGTGAATAATGATGGAGCAGTGATGTGAGTGCTGAGCTGTGACATGGAGAAGAGTCATAGACAGTTAGAGATGGTCATCTCACCTCTGAGCTTTGGTCTGGCTCTCTTGTTCCCCACACAGAGTGCTTTTAGAGGGAGGGACTCCCTCCTCTCTGTCCTCACACTGATCCATGCTGCTGAAAACATCCAGATGAACAGAATCAACTTTTTGGGGATTTACTGGATGATTGAGCATCAAGACACTTTTTAATATTTTACTAGTTTCTGAAGCTTTTTACCAACTTTCTTCAAATTGGTCTGCTGTCATTTTATTGTTGACAAAAAGAGATTTTGAGTTTGACTGTTGACGTTTCCATGTGGGACTGTTGCTGCAACACCAGGATGTTACTACAGAATACACTTTATATTGTGAGCACTTGGATGTTAGTCCAGTGATCCTAAACTGACACACCTGCACCTGGATTCATTCTGACCAGATTTGATCCCAACAGTGTTTCATACTTAATACATCAGACACAAACTCTGCAGCTGTCATTGTGTGCAGTGTGTGTGCAGCAGGACACCGTGTCCTATGAGTGTTATACTACAATAAACAGAGCCTGACCGCGGGCATAAAGAGGGCAAAACCCCACTTATGCTCTAAAGATGAAGTTCTGTTTCTCTTCAAATGACCTTCAGAGCATGTGGAGGGTCATTAAACGCATCACAGATTACCTCAAGAACAACAGGCTGAAGAACATAAAAACAGAGTTTCTGTCTGATGGTTTGAACATGAAACAGGAATTATTGAGCAAAAACGGCCAGTTTACTAACTCTGCAGAATTTATGAAGTAACATCAGCGCATTCACCTACAATACACGAATGAATATCACCAGTTAAACTGAAAAAGGAAAATAACCTGCATACAAATACGACAGCAGACTATAGCGAACGAGCAGAGAAATGCATTTTATAGATGAAATGTTGGCAGCGACTTCGGAAAAGCAACAAGGACACCCCTGTCTCACTGTCAGCAGTTAAAGAACATCCACAGACTGGAAGCCCGTTTCCGTTTCCGTCACTAAAAAAAAGAAGGATCCATAACTCGAAATTTTGAAAAAACTAACTCAAAATTTCGAGTTAATAAGTCGAAATTTGGAGAATGGATCCTTTTTTGTGGCGGAAACGGGCTTCCATAACAGACTGATGGAGGCGGGAGAAGCTGCCTACAGTCATCAGTCAGTGGATCCACTGTAACATCGACTCTGAGTTCAGCTGCTGATCATCAACTAACTGTTTCTGTCTCATTCCCAGACTCTGATCTCACATAAAACGAAGCAGATTTATGCTGAAACTAAGCTGCACACAGCTGATGTTAGCCAGGAAAACAGTACAGACTGCTAACGTTACCTTAACATGGAGACGATCAACTGCGCCACAACAT
>NC_140441.1:47450671-47460671 GCF_963576455.1 Neolamprologus multifasciatus
GAGTGTTGTGTAAGGGAAGTGTTGGGAGCCAACAGGAAATGGGTTAGCCAAGCAGAGCTGATGATATGAAGCCAGGAAATGAGCACAGTGCATTCCAGCTGCAGTGAGTAACCTCTGTGCTGTAAGCAGAAGTGCTGGAGGAACGTTCTGTATATCAGCGACACACAGGCCAATAACACTGTGATAGTGAATGAAGTAAAAGCACAGCAAGTGAAGCGTTTGTTCCCCTTTTTGTTTCTCTCTCAGCTGCCACCATCTATCAGGCGCTGCCTTATGTTGAGCAAACGGCCTCCCAGTCGTGTCCACTCAACTCAACAACAGCTCCAAACAGCCACCTGCCCGTGGTGCTGGCGCTCTACCTGCCTGTCCTCACTCTTGGTAAGACGGAGAACAACCCTTTGTGACATTACAGTCACCTGATGGACGTGCTGCACAGGAGCACGTTTGTTTGAGTCCAAGCTCCTCCTTTACATGTATGGTCACTGCAGTCGTCTTCAGTCAGCCACTACTTTCATTAGCTTTGGTTGTTTCAGCTTCTGCGTGCAGCCACGTTAAAGTTTGTCTCGATAAATCAGACTCACTTTTGGTGAGCACTGATCTGATTCTGTCCATATTTACAGACAACTTCCCTGTGCAAATGATACTTAAAATGACTGAAAGCTCTGATACCAGTGAGGTTTTCTGAATAATAACGTGGATTAAACTTAATAAAAGCTGTAAGATAGATTAAACTATACATTTCAGACTTGCAGCATAGGCCACTGCAACGTTGCAGAGACAGTTTTACTTTTTTCTTTAGATACTGCATAATCGTTACAGAACTAAGAAATATGTTACCATTATTAGTTTTTTAACTCTTGTGGTCCTCAGTCGCTCATCCTTGTATGTTAAACATGCTGGTTGGATGAGGGTTAATGAGACGGATAGTCGTGCCGTTGTGAGGCTGATGAACAGCAAACACGTTTAGACGAGAACCTTAACTGAGACAAAAAGATGTTAGACACAGAGGTCGGTCGCTTCACTAACACGACCTAAATCCAGCTGAACTAGAACACAGACTGAAGGAAAAGAACACAAAACGTTCTCAGGTTCTCCTGATTTGTTACTGTTGGGAAAACTACGGGTGACAGTTTCCTGAGGAAGACTAGGACGATGAAGAACAGTTACAGGCCTCACTGTCATATCATCATAGTTGGTGTCCGAGCTTTCTGACCAGGTCTGTGGTGACAACACTGAGGAGGGTCTTCTATCTGGGGATGTTAAATTGGTGTCATGAATGAAGTTACTGTGTAACTGTAGTGTAACTGTGTAACTGTAGTGTAACTGTGTAACTGTGGTGTAACTGTGGTGTAACTGTAGTGTAACTCTGATGTAACTGTGGTGTAACTGCGGTGTAACTGTGGTGTAACTGTAGTGTAACTGTGGTGTAACTGCAGTGTAACTGTAGTGTAACTGTGGTGTAACTGTAGTGTAACTGTTCAGTTACTGTGTAACTGTAGTGTAACTGTTCAGTTACTGTGTAACTGTAGTGTAACTGTACAGTAACTGTAGTGTAACTGTAGTGTAACTGTGTAAAGGTTCAGTTACTGTGTAACTGTAGTGTAAGTGTGTAACTGTTCAGTTACTGTGTAACTGTAGTGTAACTGTACAGTAACTGTAGTGTAACTGTAGTGTAACTGTAGTGTAAATGTGTAAAGGTTCAGTTACTGTGTAACTGTAGTGTAACTGTAGTGTAACTGTGTAACTGTTCAGTTACTGTGTAACTGTAGTGTAACTGTACAGTAACTGTAGTGTTACTGTAGTGTAACTGTACAGTAACTGTAACTGTACAGTAACTGTAACTGTAGTGTAACTGTACACTAACTGTAGTGTAACTGTGATGTAACTGTAGTGTAACTGTACAGTAACTGTAGTGTAACTGTGTAACTGTAGTGTAACTGTAACTGTGTAACTGTAGTGTAACTGTAACTGTAGTGTAACTGTGTAACTGTGTAACTGATGTAACTGTAGTGTAACTGTAACTGTAGTGTAACTGTGTAACTGTGTAACTGATGTAACTGTAGTGTAACTGTAGTGTAACTGTAACTGTACAGTAACTGTAGTGTAACTGTAGTGTAACTGTGTAACTGTAACTGTACAGTAACTGTAGTGTAACTGTGTAACTGTAACTGTACAGTAACTGTAGTGTAACTGTAGTGTAACTGTGTAACTGTAATGTAACTGTGATGTAAAACACTGCTTGGTTTTCAGGAGCCTCGCTCACAGTCGGGCAGCTGCTGAAGGAGAGGCACCACCACCTGGAGAAGTGGAACAGGAAGAGGAAGTAACATGAAGTCACAGCTCGTTGGAGTTACGGATGAAGTCGAATTTAACGATCTGCTGTAAAGAGAGAAAAGGATGTTCTAGACCCAAAATGATTTCTGTTGCACTTTTATTGACAGCACAGATTCCTACAGTACAGTTACTGTCTAACATTAAACAGCAGCTCAGACCAGCAGCCGTGTGTGTCTTTGTGTACGAGCAGCAACGCCTGAGCAGGACGCCGAGGCTCCTCTGGGCTACCAGCCGTACGCTCTGGTCCACACGGCTTTCTTCTTGAACTCTGCAGAGGACCTGAGTGCCAACAGAGCAGCTGAAAGGAACCACAGGAGAGATCAGAGAGATCAGAGAGATCAGAGAGATCAGAGAGATCAGAGAAATCAGTTCTGAAGACCAGATCATTTTTTCAGCATATCCTGCCTGTATGAACACTGATGTTTGAGTAAACCTCTCTTAAAATACCGCCTGCTCTTTCCACACCTTCTTTTCCAACAGTGCTGTCAGCTGAGTGTCTAATAAACATGGTGCATTAGTTCTCATGTAAAGACTGCCACAGATTAGGCCTGTTAGCAGAATGTGAAGCTCATTTGGCCAAAAACAATTACTGGTAACAAACATCACTGCAGCTGTGTATATAGAGCTGAATCACAACAGTCCCCCTCTATGGTAACTTGATATTGTGAGATAACCTGCAACAGTGCAGAGAAACTAACAGTCCAACGACCCTGTCTGAGGGACGTGGTGAGGGTGGAGCTCCGACACAACCAGGTTCTTGGAGGCCATGATTGGTTGGACTGCTCTGTCTCTGTGATCACTGACAGAAATAATTCAGCAGAAACTACAAACTGCATGTGTCTGAGCTGAAATTCAGGCTTCTAACCTGAATACACACATCTGCATCCACAGCAGTGCGATGTAAGCACAGAAAGCCGTGCGTGGATGAGTATAAACCGCTCAGAGAAGAACAGTGCTGCATAAGAACCAGTCCATGAAACACACGATGCATTTCACAAGGAGACCCGAACATACAGGCTTTACCACGAAGGTTTAGCTTCTGGGGCAAAACCAGTAAAGAAGAAACCACAGCTGGTGGTGTACTGGTCACTTTAGTGAAACCTATGAAAATACACTATTGCCAAAAGTGTTTGCTCGTCTACCTTCACACTTCTCTGACTTTCCATCCTGAATACATATGATTTAGTTTGCAACTATAACAGCTTCAGCAGGTCAGGTTGATGTTGGATCAGAAGGTGTGGCTGAGTCCTCGCTCCAACTCATCCCACAGAGGTCAAGTTCTTCCACACAAACCCGTTCACTGTGCTTTGTGCGCTGCAGTACAGTCGGGCTGGACGCACGAAGCTGTGTAAAATACCACACAACAATCGTCCTCTCCTCCAAGCTTTAATGTAATGTAATTTAATTTAATGATGTAAGAACCTGACAAAACTCAGGCCAGGTCTTAATTTCAATGAGACCTGCACAAGGATCGTAATAATAATAATCTATATCTAATTAAACTGTTTAGATGTGATTTCATGAAGTAGTTTATGGAGACAACAGTCTGTGTACTGCTGTGGTTCAAACAGAGTGAAATATTATGAAATGTGTAAGTAGGAAAAAGGCTGCTTTGCTCACCTCTGGCTGTGCTGACCGTTGATGCTGACACGCTCTGGTCAGGAGCTTCCATGATGCTGAGAAGCCAGTCTATGAACTGAGACACACACACGGGGTCATCCCTTCTGCACGTTTACAACGAGTGACATTTGAGCTAAAGGTCAAAGTTCACAGCACAAACACTGACCTTGGGCGTTTGGCTGCTCCAGGGCTCCTTGTCCAGGAGCCGAGGGAGGCTGTGGGACATCGCTAACAGGCACCGGGACAGGGCGCCGTCCACCGATGACTCCTCGCCATATAGACCGTGTGTTAGAGCCTGAGGCTTGGGGTCTGGCTGCCATGGAAACCACTGGACCCGGATGCCAAAGAGGAGTGGCATGATGTGGTCACTCCAGGAAACTACTGCAGCAGCAAAGAGCTGGAACAGGAAGTCGGTGGCCTGCAGAGCACACTCAGTTAGAAACACACGACACAGAATCTGCTTCCACCAACTCAGATACACAGAAGAAGCAAACAGCAGCAAGCTTTGCTCTACTGCTGATGCTCGAGAGCAGCCTCGCTGTAGTTAACATGGCACCGTCATGGTGGACCAGCATTTAGCTAAGCTCAGCTGCTGGGAGGAAGAGGAGGATGTGTGGGAGTCACATGGCGGTCCCTCAGAAACATACCGATCTGGTGTCTCCACGCTGGACGTCTGTTACGCCGTAGGCAACATTTCGGATATGTCCCATCAGCTCCAGGAGCCACTCCACCCGTCTGGAGATGCCTGTGACAAAGATGCTGACTAAATGAAAACCATCATGGTAAAACACACAGGTGTCAGTCGTCTGTTAGATCAGGAGAGATCCACTTTCCACGCAGTAGGAACGCCTTCCTGTCTCACCTGTGTTGATGCTGGTTGCCAGGCGACACTGGTAAAACGTCTGCAGGAGGAGCCACCCCACTCTGCGGCTCGGCCAACCACGGAGGACCCCAACAATGACATCATTAAGACTAAGGAGGGGCACTCGTCCCTGAGAGGTCAGGTAGGCTAAGACGAAGCAGGTCTTCTCCATTTGAGTCTAAACAGAACGCAGAGATGTTAAAGCCACAGCGCACGCTGAGCTTCAACGAACCGTCACAGACTGAATGACAGGCGTGACGTGATCACCGCACGTGTGCTGAAAGGAAGCCAGCAGAGGATCTGACAACGAGGGTCAGCAGCAGCTGAGAGGGCTTCAAACTACACACCTGTCACCATTTCATGTTTAGTTATCCTGTCTTCCTTCTCCCACCCCAACCAATCACAGCAGAGGCCCCGCCCCTCCCTGAGCCTGGTTCTGCTGGAGGTTTCTTCCTGTTAAAAGGGAGTTTTTCCTTCCCACTGTCACCTAAGTGCTGCTCATAGGGGGTCATATGATTGTTGGGTTTTCTCTGTATTATTACTGTAGGGTCGACCTCACAGTATAAAGCACGACTGTTGTTGAAGTGAATAAAGTAACCATGAGAGGAAGATTCCTCTAAATTACTGAAAGCTTAAATCACTATATGGTTACATTTGGTCAAACTGAACGTTTACTTAAAGTGCTCCTTTTAGAAATACACACTTGTGTAGTGGGCCCCCTGCTGGGCATTAGGAAGAATGCAGGTTTTACTGTCCACACACTGACAGCTATAAGTAATAAAGCAATATGAGCTACAGGTCACTGGAATTACTTCCATTTCCACTATGAGACCAACAACATGTCTTTGAACCTGTAAACCAAACGTACTTCTGCCCGCGCTTCAGCACATGGAAACAGTGGACGTGGTCCCTCTGTTCATTTTCTGCTGGTTTTATTAACACTGTACCTCAGAGACTTTCATGATCCTCTCAATCTCTGTGTCAGACATCTCAGACAGACACTTGGCCACGCCCACATACAGATCCACTTCATCATCCTGAAATAAATGTACAAGAAATCAAACACAAACATAAAAATTGTTATTTTTTAGTTAAAATGTGTCATTTAAACACCTTTGAACCTGTGTTCATGTGTTAAAGAGGCAAAGCTCGATGCCAGCAGGGCCCAGCAGCAGCACGAATAAAAGGCTTTAACTGTTAGACTGCTCCACACAAAGGTTTCAAAACAGACAAAGACAGCAGGTTGAAGGAGATCAGCTGATTTCACAGAAAGGTGAACAGAGCACGGCTAACAGGTTCAGCTATTAGCAGCTGTTAAACTCAGGGAGCCAATGGTAGGCGACACACACCAGCGCACATATCATCAACTAAATGATTCCAGCCATTCAAAAGCTGAAATGTAGCATCAAGTACCATGAAACACGAGCACTGTGCTGTTCTTCAGACTGATGAGGTTAATGATGTCACAGGTTCTAGATCATGCTGGTCTAGATCACGCTGGTCGAGATCACGCTGGTCGAGATCACGCTGGTCGAGATCACGCTGGTCTAGATCATGTAGATCACGCTGGTCTAGATCACGCTGGTCTAGATCACGCTGGTCTAGATCATGCTGGTCTAGATCATGCTGGTCTAGATCACGCTGGTCTAGATCATGCTGGTCTAGATCACGCTGGTCTAGATCATGCTGGTCTAGATCACGCTGGTCGAGATCACGCTGGTCTAGATCAAGCTGGTCTAGATCATGTAGATCACGCTGGTCTAGATCACGCTGGTCTAGATCACGCTGGTCGAGATCACGCTGGTCTAGATCACGCTGGTCTAGATCATGCTGGTCTAGATCAGCTCTCTCCTGTAAACGAGTCTCAATGTGACGACCTGCATGAACAAAGGTCAAAGGAGGTCTCGAGTGGCAGAAACAGCGACAGCTGTGTCACAGAAATCACTGTTAGCCAGAGCGAGCAGACGTGCTAGCTACAGCTGCATCATGGACCAGAGGTCATGTGACCATGGTCCAGAGGTCATGTGACCAGGGTCCAGAGGTCATGTGACCATGGTCCAGAGGTCATGTGACCATGGTCCAGAGGTCATGTGATCAGGGTCCAGAGGTCTTCTTCTACGGACAGAATCAGCTTTAAATGGACTGCAGCAAACTGTAAACACGTCTCTGACCAGGTGCATCAAACGTGACATTCTTCCTCATGAAGAGGAGGAGGAGCAGACCCTGCATCTCTGAAGGTATGAAGGTCGTTAGTGTCTTTGGAACTGGCACACACATCTGTCTTACTACAGCCAGACTTCATCGTTACAAAGACCTGCGTCTCACCTTTCTCCAGCTGAAAACATCTGGCCTATTAAGCAGCTGTTGTCCTACATCAGACAACCTGCTCTTCAAGCAGTGCCACAGTTAGTCTGCACACACAGACTGTTGTCAGAGGAAATGCTCTGATCAGCTCCTGTCTGCACTTCATTTACTCAGTTTATCCAGCTGACATGTCCTGTGTGTTCTGCTATGGATGTAATCAGGCCAATGCACGTGACTGCATTCTGTTTTTATGTTTGCAAACTTCATATTGTCCTAATAAACCCAGACAGCCATCCCACCAAAACATGTACAAATGTTTGCATGTTTCACTGAAGCACCCAGTTTGTATCCATGAGTTCGACATCTTTAACTTTTGAGTTTGACGACATCAAACGAACACTAACAGGAACCTGCTGCACATCCTGTCTTTGCACTTATTATAAACCTGACTGGCATTTCTATCAGGCCTCCTCGTCCAACATACTTTCATTTCACAAATCATTAATATAACTCCTCTGATGATAACTGAAGATTAAGTGGTGAAGTGACCTGTTACTGTAACTGTTCCAGTTACCACTGTTGTTATTATGATGCTGTGTTTGGTCCCTGCCCGTCGAGGTGTTCTTACAGCTGAGCTAACGATGGGCTGAAGCTGCTGTGGTGATGAGTAGAGCTCATTTCCAGCCGAGCTCCGGTGACTGAAGCTCTGCACACCTACAGCAGCATCTGTCACAGCTTCTTGCTTTGAATAAAATGGGTTTATGCTCCTGTTCGTGTCTCTGGGTGGATGGGAACATCAGAGGATATCACGATCCCCAAGTGTAAAACCAGGGATAGAGCCATGCATCAAAGAAAAAGCTTCTACGTGTCAGTGATAACAGTCAGCAGCTACACTGCACCTGGATTCGGTCGGGCAGGAAGGTGAAGATCTTCTCCGTGGCAGAGCAGAGGATGGTCCAGCAGCTGCTAGAGGGGTTTGGGAGGGCCATGGCCTGAGCCAGGCCCCGCAGCACAGAGCGACACAGGGACGCGCGCTGGGGTCGGAGGTCCTCCTCAAACTGCTGCACCCCCAAACTCTCCACATACACCTGCAGCTTGTCCTCAGTCACGTGCTTCATCCACGAGCCCAGAGTCTCATAGAGGTGGGCCCGGGTCTGGTACTGGGGGAGACAGACAGCTAGTAAGGATCTCTGAAGCCTTCATCATTGTACTGGACTCAGCACGCTCTCCTACAGCAGAGACAGACTGGATGTGTGTCGTGGTTAAAGAGCATCTGTTCAGCTTTAGAAGCCAAACGCTGTTTATTCAGACATTTCTTCAGCTGCTGTACGACTGAGAAACAGCTGAGCTCAGAGGTGAGGCAGTAGATGCTCCTGTTTCTGTTAAGAACACCTAAAGAAACCTGTTCAAATATAAGCTGGATATCAAGAAACAACAGATTAAAGTGGACCAGCCTATAAACCTGATGGAGACTGAATATCAGCTGTCACAGCGCTAATACCCAACTGAACTTACACTGAGACTGTGGACCAGGGGAGGCGACAACCAGGAGCCCAAAAACAGAGCAGCGCTGTGGGAGGACTGGGTCTGACAGGCTGCCAGGACAACACACTGATGCTGCACATCCTCTCCTACAAAACACAACAACAACATCGACTGAACAGGATCTGTGGCTTCACGGACAGCACTGAGCGACAACTCTTACCAAAGCTCATCCTCATTAAAGGAGAAAGAGCGGCGCTCCAGTTGATGGGCGGATACTGGAAAGAGGCGCCGACTGACGCCAAAGCGGTGAGAGCGGTCTTAACCGGGCCTGGATGGGAGGACTGAGGACCTGCGCCCAGAGAGAGACGATGTTACAGAGTTACAGCTTCAAACACAACGACCTCTGTAGATGTCACAAACCTTTTTGTCCAGCTTCTGTGACGAACTCCGTTGTGGATCTGACGACACTTTTCTCTGAGAGGTAACTGAAATCTGGAGGAACTGGGAGTTGGATCAAAGTAGTTAGTGCCCAGTAGATCCCAGTGTGTGTGTGTGTGTGTTTGTGTGTGTGTGTCTATGTGTGTCTGTGTGCGTCTGTGTGTGTGTGTGTGTGCGTCTGTGTGTGTGTGTGTGTGTGTCTGTGTGTGTGTGTGTGCGTGTGTCTTTGTGTGTGTCTGTGTGCGTGTGTGTGTGTCTGTGTGTGTGTCTGTGTGCGTGTCTGTGTGTGTGTGTGTCTGTGTGCGTGTGTGTGTCTGTGTCTGTGTGCGTGTCTGTGTGCGTGTCTGTGTCTGTCTGTGTCTGTGTGTCTGTCTGTGTCTGTGTGTCTGTGTGTGTCTGTTGTGTGTGTGTGTGTCTGTGTGTCTGTGTGTGTGCGTGTGTGTGTGTGTCTGTGTACGTGTGTGTGTGTCTGTGTACGTGTGTGTGTGTGTGTCTGTTTGTGTGTCTGTGTGTGTGTCTGTGTGTGTGTGTGTGTGTGTCTGTGTGTGTGTGTGTGTCTGTGTGTCTGCGTGCGTGTGTGTCTGTGTGTGTGTGTGTGTGTCGTTTGTCTGTGTGCGTGTGTGTGTCTGTGTGTGTCTGTGTGTGTGTGTGTGTCTGTGTGTGTCTGTGTGCGTGTGTCTTTGTGTGTGTCTGTGTGTGTGTGTGTGCGTCTTTGTGTGTCTGTGTGTGTACGTGTGTGTGTGTCTGTTTGTGTGTGTGTGTCTGTGAGTGTGTGTGTCTGTGTGCGTGTGAGTGTGTGTGTGTCTGTGTGTGTGTGTCTGTGTGCGTGTGTGTGTCTGTGTGCGTGTCTGTGTGCGTGTGTGTCTGTGTGTGTGTGTGTCGTTTGTCTGTGTGTGTCTGTGTGTGCGTGTCTGTGTGCGTGTGTGTGTCTGTGTCTGTGTGTGTGTCTGTGTGTGT